>NC_061112.1:118878139-118879206 GCF_002878395.1 Capsicum annuum | reverse complement strand
TTGATAGATGGGAAGCATGATGGCTCCCGATATATATTTATATATTACTGAAATTGTTTTGTTGTGGATTGTCTTTGAAATGATCTGAGATAAGTTTGGGAGAAATCTTTAGCACCAAGTGGGAGGTATAAAGCGACCTTACTTCCCTAGAACTACGTGCCCCCATAGGAGTGAGCCTGAGACTGATTTATATAGTGATCACTAGTTTGTGTGGATTTGATATCGATAGTCCTACTCCGATGGCAAGGATAGGATGGCTCTCCCCAACGTGGGTTGTATGTTGGAATCCATGTAGCTCACATGGTTTATGTCGGTTATAGGATCTCCGAGTGTGTGTGTGTTTCCTTGTGTCTATGGTGAATGGTGAAGTGATTTAAAAGTGGAATTGTGAAAGTTATTCTTTTGAAAGATTTAAATGATATTTACATTATGAGAATTGATATTCTTGATGAACTGAAAGTAATTGACAAATTATACGATGACTCACATGTGTTATTGTACTTATTTCATCCTCTCATGATTATGATGATTTTCTTCGGGCTATGTGAGTCTTTCATACATTCTGCATATTTCTTATAAGCATTTATGATTATGATGTATATACAACTGCATACACCCCCATATACTCGGTTCCTTTCTATGGTACTGACCCACATCTTCGGATGTGGGCTACATTTTTTCGGAATGTAGGTTCAAGTGCTTAGTTCCAGGTTCGATAGTGATTCTTTGGGCACGCTGTTCTACATCCTCTGTTGTGGTGAGTCCTCATATTCTGAGGACGTGATGTTTGATGTTGGTTTCATGGAACTGTTTACATTTGATAACTGAGTATGAGTCAGTTGGGGCATGTATCAATGGCTCACTAGTTTTATTGATTTTCTTAGAGGCTTGTCAGACTAGTATAGATGTTGGGAGTTGACTAATAAGTCGTATTTTGTAATCTTTCTGAAATTCTTTTATTCTTGGATGATGATTACTCTATTGATATTTGAGGGTTATTTATGGAAACCCCGTTGATTTGTGTTGAACTGAATGAAAATGGCTCAAAGGGTTAGCTTGGGGCTACC
>NC_061112.1:118868074-118878039 GCF_002878395.1 Capsicum annuum | reverse complement strand
TGGGGCATGTATCAATGGCTCACTAGTTTTATTGATTTTCTTAGAGGCTTGTCAGACTAGTATAGATGTTGGGAGTTGACTAATAAGTCGTATTTTGTAATCTTTCTGAAATTCTTTTATTCTTGGATGATGATTACTCTATTGATATTTGAGGGTTATTTATGGAAACCCCGTTGATTTGTGTTGAACTGAATGAAAATGGCTCAAAGGGTTAGCTTGGGGCTACTGGTAGCCTCAAGCACCGTGTGATGCTCTGGGACCCATTTTTGGGGCGTTACAAGAACGTATTCTCACTGAACATAGGTAAGTTATAGTCATAAATCTTAATCTTTCCCTCATATAGTAGTATCTCAATAGTGAGAAAATGGGTGACATCTATGTTCATGACTGCAAGGATTCTCTTTGCCTTGGTCTAGCTCTTGTCGTGTGGATATGGTATCTTCCCTCTAACATATTTAATCGCTTCTTCATCCCATTGGAACATAGAAACTAACTGATCAAATCCCAGGCCACCATAATTAGCTATCTTACATAGTTTAGCGTACCTATCCTTGAAATTGTTGTAGAAGTGGAGGTCCATTATCCTATCGGTAGCATCATAAGCATTCGGGTACGCGCAGAGAATTTCATCAACATACTGTGGTATAAGAAGACAATTTTTAAATAGGTTAGTAATTATAAAGAATAAAAACACAGTCGAAAGAATCCGATGCAGAGGGTTATATGAATCAGTTCACAGATTAGCCAGCCAACGCAACTTATGCAACAGATGTGTATTATGTTGCAATAGAATACCAAGTTTTCACAATAGATTACACATCTGCTGCGTAGATTCTTCTTCATGGAGTAGATTGGAAGGGTAGGTTAGCAAAAGTAAATTTACCTTGTCCTCGTACCACACGCACATATTTGTCATATTCGAGAAGTCTTTGGCGGCAAATGAATGCATGGTGTATTCTTTTTGAACATTCATCTTGATGAATTCTTCCAGTTCCTTCTTTTTCTCCTTGCCAAGCGTCACGAAAATATCCACCTTCTTCGGTGGCCCCTGAACTTCAACAACTATTGGAGCGGAGGGAGTTGCAATTTTTGTTGATTTCAAAATAGAGAGAATTTATCTAATTGTTCTTCTCTTCCTCATAACCTCCACTATAGGAGTGCATGGCTCCCTCACTTCGTTGGATGGTAAGACACCCCTCCTGGATTTCAATTCCTCAGCAGGTTCAGCAATAGCCTCTAGCTTGTCGAGGAGTTTATCCTCTCTGTCCATGCACACTTTGAATTTCCAATAAGAACATGAGGGTGATATGGGTGAGAGAGACCACTGTAAGGGTGGGAGGGATCGGTGTAGGGGTGGGAAGGAGGACCTAGGCAAGGGGTGTTTTCAAACATATTTATTTTTTGTTGATAACCAACAAGCTCAAAATCACGACTGACAGCAGAAGCAGAAGTAGGATGGCTGCTGTCACGCGTCAAATCTGGCACCCGTAACCGAGGAGGCCCAGGAGAACCAGATATAACCTTATACTTTCCATGCATACCTCTATGACAACCCAAAATTAGGACAACATCATGTCGCATATAAAAGGAAATAATCACCTGTATAAGCTCGAGCATACATATATATGTATATATAATACTTGGCCGTTGGACTCATCACGTCTATTAACAAAACACCACCTTGACTGTATATTAGGTCTACAAAGCCTCTAGACAATACACAGAGTTTAACTAAGGTTGGGACACACCCCGCCATATAACTAACTTCTGTACAATACCAAAAGTGACTGGATATGACACGGAAAGCCCCAAAGCAAACTGGAGCTCACCAAAAGAAGCTGGATATCCTGGCTCCTACTTGTGCGGTGTATGAGCTGAGGTACCTATACCTGCAGCATAAAATGCAGGTCCCCCGTGGGGGACGTCAGTACCAAATATGTACTGAGTATGTAAATCTGTAGATAATCACATATGATATAGGAGCTCAATAGTAATAAGAAACAAGTGAATAAATCGTAATAGGAGTGGACCACACTTACTAGAACTTGTGACAACCTGTACATTGTATTTATTCAATCAGTTTACCTTCGTTCTTATCATTTTTGTAATCATTACTGTACTGTACTGTGACCATTAGGATGCGTCCAGTACATATCAACTGGGATCGACCCATGATAGGCTTATGCCCCTGGGATACCACCCATAAACACATAAATAGGGATCGACCCATGATAGGCTTATGTCCCTAGGATACCACCCGATAAGAGAGAACTTCCATCACTTAGTTCAATTAATCTTTGAGATTGTTATTTCGGTCGCCACCGCATTTTTGATACTTTGAAACAATGATACATCAATAAGAGACATATAAATAGACCATCAATGCAATAACAATGAAGTAAGAACTCATTGACACATCAATGAGGTGTTTTGGAGTCATCAATGCCATAACAATGAAGTAGGAACTTATTGGTATATCAATGAAATGTTTTGGAGTCATTAATAGCACATGGATCTTGTTTGAGTAACCGAATACCTTCTGACATTCATTAGTGAAATAAATATGTAAGATTTGGAAGACAAGTAAGTATTGGAATGTCTTGACATCTTGTAGGGTGTAAACAAGTTCATTGGTAACGTAGAACATCATACAAAACCATTATGGATCACACGTTATTGAATAACTTTGGAAAATTTCTTAATAGAACAATTATTCACTTTTATGCCAAAGATATGGTATAGAGTATGCTTTACATACATGACTGTCAAACATCAATACTAGTCCCAAATGGACTTCCCGTCTTTTCGGACTACTTATCTATCATGAACATATATAGCAATCTAGTATTAGCAACCAAACGTCACAATTCAATTATTTGAATTCACCAAACTAGTGGTTAAGTAGTAAGCCTTAATTACACCATAAAGGGTTTCACTTTAACCCTCTTATACTCCAATTACATTCATATTCCATGCATATTCATACAACATCCTCCAATATCAAGTTTGGATTCATTTATCCTTCCAACCAATCCATTAAACCAAATTGAGCCATAGAAATAAATAATCATCAATTTAATAGTATATCACCATATCCACCTTCCATAACTCAATTACCATATCTACCTTCCACAATTCAATACAACCAAACCATGCAAAATAGTCCATAACCCTATTTCCATCACCTTTCAATAACAACCAATACATATAATTCTCTATCACACATATACATATGGAAAAGAACAAGGCAAACAATATTCATACCTTAGAATTCACCTCTTGATTATGAAATCCTGTTTGCACAAATAATAGGTACCGTTTGAAGCTCTCGAGATGACAAACGCAGTTATCAGATTACTGTTGAATCAAAAGTAATTTAAAGGTCAAATTTGGCTAGGGTTTGTTCTTTCTCAATGATTGATGATTAAAATGAGTTTTTGAATTCATATACATGTATATATACACATATTCCCATCCATAATATAATAGGAAATGACCAAAATGCCTTTAAAATTTAAATAATGTCAAATCTGTCCTTTGGTGGATTGTTTTGATAAGGTAAAGTAGATCAACCATAACTCTTTGTTCCGATATCGGATTTTGGTGAAATTAGTATCTTTGAAAGGATAATTCAAAGGGCTTTCATTTCATATAAAGTAGGCCACCCATTTCATCCTGCACAAGGAGTTATGGTCGTTTGAAGTTGACCCTAAAAATCTGTTTTGATAAGCTGAAGTAAAACGAGTATAACTCCTTACTCAGACATTGGATTTGGATTAAACCAATTTAATGGGAAAAAAGACTCAAATATCTTTCTTTTCATAGGTTTCATCTCTCCTATTTTATCATATTAAGGGAGTTATGATCATTTGAAGTTGACCCAAAAATTCAGCTGGCCTCAGTAGTTTGTGTGCAGGAAATTTTCCTTCACATTTACTATCCCCAAATATCCCGGCCACCATTTTATAGTTTCGAACGTGCTCGATTATATCCGAAACCTATAAGTTTTTGAAAATATTTATATTGTTGGAAAGATTATTCAATAACCTTCGCATGGAACCATCAACAGGTAAATTCCGGTATAAATAAAATAAAAAAAATTAATTCCATATAAATAAGACCAATACACGTACTTGAATACGCCAATACACGTACTTGAACACGGGGTGTTACATCTTTTCCCCCTTTAGGACATTCGTCCTCGAATGTTAGCATAGTTATTCAACCGAAACAAGTTCAAGTCCATCATTAATATTCACATCATCACATAAATACTATGCATATATATATATAAAAACTTACTTGTTAATGTTCTAACTCCGTTTCTTGAATTTCCTCTTCATATTTGAACAAATGAGGGTACTTAGATTTCATTGCTTCCTCAGCTTCCCATGTAATCTCTTTCCTTTGACAATTTCTCCAACGTACTTTCACAGATGCTATCTCTTTATTTCTCATCTTCTTAACTTGGCGATCTAGAATAGCAATAGGCACTTCCTCATAGGTAAGATCTTCTGCAACTTGCACATCCTTAGTAGAAGTGAGATGTGATGGATATCCGATGCACTTTCAAAGCGTTGACACATGAAATACTGGATGTACTGATGAGAGCTCTTGGGGTAGCTCTAATTCATATGCAACTTGTCCAAACCTTCGAGTGATCTTATACGGGCCTATATAACGTGGACTCAACTTTTCTTTCTTGCCAAATCTCATTACCCCTTTCATTGGTGACACCTTTAAAAATACCCAATCACCTATAGAAAACTCTTGCCCTCTCCTTCTACTATCCGCATATGACTTGTGTCGACTTTGGGCTATTTTCAGTCGTTGCTGAATTACTTTAACCTTCTCTATGGCTTGATAAACAAGATCCGGTCCGAACAAAAGAGTTTCACCCACTTCGAACCATCCTATTGGTGATCTACACTTCCTTCCATATAAAGCTTCATATAATGCCATTTTGATACTTGAATGATAGCTATAATTGTAGGCAAACTCAATAAGAGTTAAATGATCATCCCAGTTGCCCTTAAAATCTATTACACAAGCTCGTACCATATCTTCAAGTATTTGGATGGTACGTTCTACTTGTCCATCTGTTTGAGGGTGAAAAGCTGTACTCAACTTCACTTGTATTCCCAAACACCTCTGAAAAGACTTACAAAAGTTTGTGGTAAATTGGGTTCCCCGATCTGATATAATAGAGATTGGCACTCCATGTAATTGGACTATCTCTTTAATGTACAGCTTCGTATACTATTCAACTGTGTAAGTGGTCCTAACTGGTAGGAAATGTGCGGATTTGGTAATCCTATCAACAATCACCTATATAAAATCAAACTTCCGGGATGTACGAGGCAAACCAATAATGAAATCCATGTTGATCATGTCCCACTTCCAGCTTGGAAGATCAATGCATTGTATATAACCTCTGGGTTTTTGGTGCTCAACTTTAAATCTTTAACAATTTGGACATTCAGCTACAAATTCTGCAATGCTCTTCTTCATGTCACTCCACCAATACATATCTTTCAAATCTTGATACATTTTGGTTGATCCTAGATGAATGGAATACCTTGAACAATGTGCCTCTGTCATAATCCTCTTTCTTAGCCTGTCTATATCCGGCACACACAATCGGTTTTGGCACTGAAGTAGTCCTTCTCGTGTAAGCTCAAATGCCTTGGTCGCACCATTCTCAACGTTCTCCTTAAGCTGTAATAAAATTGGATCTGCATATTGCTTCTCTTTCACTTTAGCTACTAATGAAAATTCCATAGCATTATGTACGATAAGCTCTTTATCTGGAGTTTCAAGAAGGCAAACTCCCAAACTAGCTAACTGGTGAAGATCTTTAATCATCGCTTGCCTTTCTATAGGTGCCATCATAGCCTTACGACTTAACACATCAGTTACTACATTTGCTTTCCCTGGATGGTACAAGATATAAGCATCGTAGTCCTTTAATAGTTCAAGTCATCTTCGCTGCCTTAAATTTAGATCCTTCTGATTAAAATTATATTTCAAGCTCTTATGGTCAGTATATATATCAACATGAACCCCATATAAGTAGTGGCGCCATATCTTTAAAGCAAAAATAACTGCTGCCAGCTCAAGATCATGTGTAGGATAATTTTTCTCATGTGGCCGCAATTGTCTAGAAGCATATGCTATTACCTTACTATGCTGGATAAGGTATACCCTGTATACCCTTCGGTGCCTTCTGGAAGTACCAACACGAGTGTAGAAATAAACTTGTTCTTTAAATCTTGAAAACTCTTCTCACAGGCATCATTCCATTAGAATTTGGATGCTTTATGGGTTAGCTTGGTTAAGGGTTCTGAAATGGAAGAAAAGCCTTCAACAAACCTTCTATAATAGCCGGCCAACCTGAGAAAACTACGAATCTCCGTAGGCGTTGTGGGCCTTCGCCAGTTCTTCACAGCTTCTATCTTTTAAGCATCAACCTTTATCCCTTTACTAGATACAATATGACCCAAAAATGCCACCGACTTTAACCAAAACTCACATTTAGAGAACTTTGCATAAAGCTTACAATCACGAAGAGTCTGCAATGTCTGTCGTAAGTGATTGGCATGGTCCTCTTCTGATCTAGAATAAAATAGAATATCATCTATAAAAACTATCACAAATATATCTAGGAATGGCTTAAACACCCTATTCATCAAATCCATAAAAGTTACGGGTGCATTTGTTAGCCCAAATGACATAACTAGAAACTCATAATGACCATACCGTGTTCGGAAAGCTGTCTTTGGTATATCCTTCTCTTTGAACCTCACTTGGTGGTAACCTAACCTTAAATCAATCTTAGAAAAGCACTTGGTGCCCTGTAACTGATCAAATAAATCATCAATTCTTGGGAGAGGATATTTATTCTTAATAGTCACCTTATTCAATTGCCGATAATCAATACACATCCTCAGCTAGTCATCTTTTTTATGCACAAATAACACTGGTGCTCCCCAGGGGGACATACTAGGCCTTATGAATTCCTTCTCTAGAAAATCTTTCAATTCTCGTAATTCAGCTGGGGCCATTCTACATGGAGGAATGGAGATTGGTTGGGTGCCTGGTATTACATCAATACCAAACTCTACTTCTCGTTCAGGAGGCAAACCTGGAAGATCTTCAGGAAATACATCAGAAAATTCATTTACCACCGAAACAGCATGAAGAGTTAGTGGATCCGCTTCTGTATCCCTTACTCTAACTAAATGATATATGTATCCCTTGGAAATCATTCTTCTTGCCTTAAAAATAAGAAATAAATCTACCTCTTGGCACGCTAATTTCACCTTTCCATTCAAGGACTGATTCATTTGGAAAATGGAAATATACCTTTTTTTTGCAGCAATCAATTGTGGCATAACAAGACGCCAACCATTCCATACCCATTATAACATCAAAAACTACCATTTCTAACTCCAAAAGATCATCCATCGTATCACGACCACAAACAGTTACTATGTAGTTTTGGTAAACCCTTCTAGCTATAATAGATTCCCCAACCGGTGTGGACACTTCAAATGGCTTAACTAATAGTTCGGGTATTCTTTCGAACTTTCTTGCAACCAATGGAGTAATATAAGATAATGTACAACCGGTATCAATTAAGGCATATACATCGAATAAAAAGATAGACAACGTACCCATAACCACATCTAGGGAAGCCTTTAAATTCTGTCGATCCGCTAGAGCATAGTATGATTTTGAGCCTTGCTAGAACTCGTGGCTCCTCTATCACCTCTAAAACGACCCATTGGTTGTGCACCCCTTCCTGAATAAGGCATCGATGATGATGATGCAACAAATGACCCCGTAGGTTGTGCCATACCCCCTATGCCCCTTCGTGGGCATTCTCTCATCATATGCCCCGACATACCACACCAAAAGCAAACATTGGTCCCCAGCTGATATGTGCCTAAATGATACCTTCCACATTTATTGCATGACTCTCGAGGAGGTCTCGATTGGCTCATATTTCATTGCCCTTGGTACCCCACTATCCGCGAACTCTGACTCTCACTTCTGTGTCCAAATTGATTTTCTCTGGACCCTTGGAACTGTGGTGGGGCACTAGCTGCAGAATAAAAAGATAATGGCCTAGGTGGTCTAGTAGAAAACTGTGGTCTAAACCCTTCTTGGGATGCCATGAACTGCCCTGTAGATCTAGCCCTCTTGGAATATCCTCTTTCTAATTCCTATGTTCTTCTCCTCTACCTCTGATCTTCCATTTTCTGTACAAAAGCTTGGATCCTCGCTATGTCCATATCTTTGTTCAAAGCAGCAATAGTACAATCTCTAACCAGATATGGATCCATCCTATCCACATATTAATGAACTCTGTCATCCATAGTAGCTACAACATTAGGAGCATATCTCAACAAGGAATTAAATTGGAGACTGTAGTCTCTCACGCTCATATTCTCCTGACAAAGATTTAAAAACTGATCTGCATGGGTTGACGAATCTCGAATGGAAGATAATGATCAAGAAATGCCTCTTTGAACTCTTTCCAAGTAGTTGGGGGTGCATCAATACCCATAGATCATTTCCAGTCCTCGTACCAATATATAGCCTCCCCTTTGAATCTATACGCCGCTAACTCTACTGTCTCTCTACCCATTACATGCATAATATCTAAGGCCCTTTGAATTTGATCAATAAAGTCCTGTGGGTCCTCGTTAAGATATGATCTAGTAAAAGTGGGAGGATCCATCTTAAGAAAATCCTGTGTTCAAAGGCTAGCCGCTCTTGAGCTTGCCCAGCAACTATACAAGTCAAAAGTTGCACTGCATTTCTATGATCTTAATCAGCAGCATTAATAGGTGGCTCTGGGGATATAGTTCTCCTCCCTCTTATTTCTTCTAGAGTGGAAGAAGTTTTTGATGCATGCTCAGCTGGAGCCTTACTTTGATTAGCTGGTATAGTGGGTGACTTACTAGTCCTCTCTCCAGTAGTCACATCTACTTGTTTACCGGTATTCTTACTTCTGATAACGGACATCATTGCTATAATAAGAGAAATAAACGGATTCAGTGGTCAACTATGACTTCATATACAATATAGGCTCTATCGCACGATCTAAGACATGAAGAAAAGAAACAATTCCTAAATGTCCATAGCCTCCTATTTATAGATACGGTGCACGACACACCGATAAACAAGACCCTACGTAGACACGGATTCGTAGACTTACTAGGATGAACTTCTCTGATATCACTTTTGTCACACCTCAAATTCTATTGGGGCGGACTGGCACTCGTAACTGAGGAGGCCTGGGAGAACCAGCTCATAACCTTATAGTTCCCATGCATACCTCTATGACAACCCAAAATTCGGATAGCATCATGTCGTATATAAAAGGAAATAATCACCTGTATAAGCTCGAGCACACATATATATGTATATACAATACTTGGCCATTGGAGCTATCACGTCTATTAACAAAACACCACTGATTGTACGTTAGGTCTATAAAGCCTCTAGACAATACACAGAGTTTAACTAAGGTCGGGACATACCCCGCCATATAACTAACTTCTATACAATACCAAAAGTGACTGGATATGACACGGAAAGCCCCAAAGCAAACTAGAGCTCACCAAAAGAAGATGGATATCCTAGCTCCTACTTGTGTGGTGTATGAACTGAGGTACCTGTGCCTGCAGCATGAAATGCAGGTCCCCCGTGGGGGACGTTAGTACGAAATATGTACTGAGTATGTAAAGCTGTAGATAATCACATATGATATAGTATCTCAATAGAAATAAAAAACAAGTGAATAAATTATAATAGGAGTGGACCACACTTACTAGAACTTGTGACAACCTATACATTGTATTTATTCAATCAGTTTACCTTCCTTCTTATCATCTTTATAATCATTACTGTACTGTACTGTGACCATTAGGATGCCTCCAGTACATATCAACTGG
>NC_061112.1:118862207-118865074 GCF_002878395.1 Capsicum annuum | reverse complement strand
TAAAGTGACACCTTTTATGGTGTCACTTTAACCCTCTTATACTCTAATTACATTCGCATGCCATGCATATTCATACAACATCCTCCATATCAAGTTTGGATTCATTTATCCTTCCAACCAATCCATTAAACCAAATTGAGCCATAGACATAAATAATCATCAATTCAATAGTATATCACCATATCCACCTTCCATAACTCAATTACCATACCCACCTTCCATAACAAAATTACCATATCCACCTTCCATAATTTAATACAACCAAACCATGCAAAATAGTCCATAACCCTATTTCATCACCTTTCAATAACAACCAATACATATAATCCTCTATCACACATATACATATGGAAAAGAACAAGGCGAAAAATATTTATACCTTAGAATTCACCTCTTGATTATGAAATCCTGTTTGCACAAATAATAGGTGCCGTTAGAAGCTCTCGAGATGACAAACACAGTTATCGGATTACTTTGGAATTTCTACGGTTGAATCAAATATAATTTAAAGGTCAAATTTGGCTAGGGTTTGTTCTTTCTCAATGATTGATGATTAAAATGAGTTTTTGAATTCATATACATGTATATATACACATATTCCCATCCATAATATAATAGGAAATGACCAAAATGCCTTTAAAATTTAAATAATGTCAAATCTGTCCTTTGGTGGACTGTTTTGATAAGGTAAAGTAGATCAACCATAACTCTTTGCTCCGATATCGGATTTTGGTGAAATTAGTATCTTTGAAAGGATAATTCAAAGGGCTTTCATTTCATATAAAGTAGGCCACCCATTTCATCCTGTACAAGGAGTTATGGTCATTTGAAGTTGACCCTAAAAATCTGTTTTGATAGGCTGAAGTAAAACGAGTATAACTCCTTACTCAGACGTTGGATTTGGATGAAACCAATTTAATGGGAAAAAAGACTCAAAGATCTTTCTTTTCATAGGTTTCATCTCTTCTAGTTTATCATATTAAGGGAGTTATGATCATTCGAAGTTGACCCAACAATTCAGCTGGCCTCAGTAGTTTGTGTGCAGGAAATTTTCCTTCACATTTACTATCCCCAAATATCCCGGCCACCATTTTATAGTTTCGAACGTGCTCGATTATATCCGAAACCTATCCGTTTTTGAAAATCTTTATATTGTTGGAAAGATTATTCAATAACCTTCTCATGGAACCATCGACAGGTAAATTCCGGTATAAATAAAATAAAAAAAATTAATTCCATATAAATAAGACCAATACACGTACTTGAATACGCCAATACACGTACTTGAATATAGGGTGTTACAGTTGTCACCATCACAAACAACTCCACCAGCAACACCCTCAGAAGAAGCACCCGGATCTGTTGCAGTTTGAGTTAGGTCGTGAAGAGCTTCAACATTAGGCTGACCTTACCTAACTGCTCTTCTTATGGATGTTGCTCCATCCAATTCTTTCTTTATTAACTCCACCATTGGGTTTTCTTTTGTATCAACAAGACCCAGAGTAAGAAAAGAAGTCATTCCCATCTTATTAATGGTAGGTACGATCCAAGGATGCACAACCTATAAAAAATGACAGGAGGATTTTAAATCATATAATAATAATTTGCAATCAGTTGGGTTACATGGTGCTCGAGTTATGTTAACACAACCAACTTATGCAACAGACGATCTAGCTACCACAATAGCTGATCTTTATGTTGAAACAGATTGATAATATGTTACATCAAAATACCCATCTGTTGCATAATTTATAGTAGATGGGTAATCTATTGAGTAGGGTTCATAGAACAAAGCAACATATGGTTAATCTGTGGTGAAATATAGATCATCTGTTGCAACAGATTACCCATCTGTTGCACCAGTTGTAGTTGACGGGTAATCTATTGCAACAGATGGAACATCTGTCTCAATATCTTTCTTTGAGGCAAATTATTTTAGTTGAAAGAAGACGTACTGCATCATCTGAAAGGTTAAAGAGATCAGCCTCATTAATATTTTTTTTGCTGCTCTCTACTGAAGCCAACCACTTAAGGATCCTTAGATGAGAAACCTTATTCGGGTAATCCATGAAATGCTTTTGGAGAGGAGGAATGGCTTTACATGCCCAAGCCTAAAAATTGTAAACAGGAAGCAAGCAAAAAAAATCACAAGTATATTCAATATAATTTAATGAATGAGTAAAAATAGTGATCAATTTTACCATAAAAGCCTAAGGAAAGCCGTATAATGTGGTCATCTTTGGCTTTAGCTCTTTCAGTAAATATTTGACAGTCAAGTAGTAGCTGTCGTAGCCCCGGGGATAGACATTGAATTTTCCAAAATCATCAGCAAGCGCCAACAAATCACGTTCTATGAATTTCTTGACGTCTCTTGCCAATAAAATAGAATGGACAAACCAAACTATGTACAATTTCTCCCTGTAGTTCTTTGGTATATCTTTATTCTCAATATCTGCTATCAAAACTTTCACTTTGTATCTAGGTCCAACAATGCCCAACAACCCATCTTTTTTTACCTTGTGTTTGTTGGACCCTTTTTGGGGTGTTTTCTTGATGGCAGGTTCTTCTGGACGATCGCATCTCAAGCCCGTCACAATGGAAAACTCTTTTAATCCAAAACAAACCGGCATGCCACAGTAGTTGATCCAGACTTCATCCATCTTATTTCTGCCCTCCTTCAGACCTCCATCATCCCCCGCATACATGATCCTGCGCTTGAGAAGGCCATATACCATGATCATTGGGAAACGGAGAGGGCGGGGCCCAGACAGCTCAAGAAAGTATGCAAAGCAGCTCTTCTTAAAAAGTCCATCTATGTTTTCCTTCTTCATAATACTCCTAAGTTCGTCAAAAGGTTTCCCCAAATG
>NC_061112.1:118834723-118862107 GCF_002878395.1 Capsicum annuum | reverse complement strand
GATCATTGGGAAACGGAGAGGGCGGGGCCCAGACAGCTCAAGAAAGTATGCAAAGCAGCTCTTCTTAAAAAGTCCATCTATGTTTTCCTTCTTCATAATACTCCTAAGTTCGTCAAAAGGTTTCCCCAACTGACATTTAAGTATAAGATCACCAAATACTGCATTAGGGTTATTCATCGGCATCGCAACTCAAAACTTGTCAATACTAATGGTTTTGATAGAATCATGCTGGAATTTTGATATTATTTCACGCCCCATTGGTGAGGAGGATTTATCACTTTCCTCGACTTCATTTTGCCCTGACTGAGATTGTTCTGGAAGTTCCTCCGAATATATCTGTACTCTAGCCTTTTTTGTTTGGTGATTGAAAGTTGATCCACTTTCTCCACTTTCTATTTCTTTTCTTTTGGGAGACATCTTTTAACTACAAATAAAAGAAAAACAAAAAATACGTTGCATTTGATGTCTACATAATTTTTTAAAAAAATGTGAGACAAATTTCAATAAACTATTCTTACCACATAACCAAAAAAAATACTCCAACAGACAACCCATCAGTTGGAACAGATGGGGAACCCGAATCTATTTGAAAACCTATTTAATATCTCCCCACAGATATTCCACCTGTCACAACGGGTGGAGAAATTTCAATAAATTATTCTATGCCACATTACAAGAAAATACTCCAACGGATAACCCATCAGTTGGAACAGATGGGAAATGTCTTTGAAGACCTATAAAATATCTCCCAACAGATCTTCCACCCGTTGCAACAGATGGACCACCACCACCACAACCAATGCCACAACTAATGCCACCAAGACCACCACCAATGCTACCAATACCAACACCAAGACTACCAATACCACCGCCAAAAAACACAAATAGCAACACCACCAACAACAGCCACCAACAACACCACAAACACCATCCAACAATACCACAACAGTCGACAAAACACTGAGAGAAAAACTAGGATTTTCTCGGGTGCTTTCTACTTTTTAGCATCAAAACTCAAAATTGTTAACCCATTTTCGAAGATAATACAACTAAAGTCTTATTTTTCATCATTAACTAAAAAGCCCTATTTTTTAGAATAAAGAACAAATGTAGAACTCTTCTCGAACTCTATTACATGCGAAGATAGAGAAAACAACGGATACAAGCGGGAATGAAGTCAAAAATAACAACTATATGTAGTCGTAAATGGAAAGAAAATCGACCTATTTTGAAGAGTTGAGCAATATGTTGAGTAGTTATTGTTTGTATTATTTAGAGAAAGAGGACACCCAGAGAGAGAGAGAAAGAGAAGAGCGAGAACTTAAGATTTGAAATGAAAAGTTTTTCACACAAATGGATGATTTATATGGGTTGATTTTAATTTTGAAAAAGAATGACAAATTTTGAAATTGCTAATTTGGTCCGAATTGATCTTAATTAGTTTTAAAAATTTTAAAATATATAGTTTTTAAAACATTGAGTTGATGAGAACTCATTTCAACTCAGAGTGATCGATCGACGAGTCGGGTCGGGATGAATGCAATACCTATGCCATGCAATTGCAAAGACATGATTGGATTTGTAGTTAACCTTGCGAGCTCATTCATTAATCCCTAGTTCCACCTAAATTAACTTAGGTACTATCACTATCCTAACATTGAGTTGATGAGAACTCATTTCAAGTCAGAGTGATCGATCAACGACTCAGGTCGGTATGAACGCAATACCAATGCCATACAATTGGAAAGACTCGATTGGATTTGTAGTTGACCCTATGAGCTCATTCATTCATCCCTAGTTCCACCTAAATCAACTTAGGTACTATCTGTCATGACCGAACCGGGGCCCTGGCTGTGACGAGCATTCTCGAATCGTGAAGGCTCGGGACGCCCTCTGTCTATCTGGTAATCATGCATAACATTCATATAATAAAAGATAATGCGGAAATAGAAATATAATACGGAAACATGGTCAGTCTGAATGTGATCATAATATTGAAAATTAAAATCCAAAATATATCTGGATAATAATAATGTCTGACTCAGTCTGCGAAATCTCTACTATGAACTAAACAAAATTGTCTGAAAATTGGGACAAGGCCCCCAGTAGACCAAAACATGACTAAAGATAAATATTTGAAAGTAAACAGGCCTTCTGGAATATAGAAGGCTCACCCCTGCACAATCTACTCTGTGATCTGAAATATCTACTATTTATCTGGACCCCTAGACTGTGTCTCAAAATCTGAAAGGAGGGGGGTCAGCACAAATGTACTAGCATGAGAAGTAATCCAAAATAAAGTATTTGAACATATATATAATAGATGAGAGCAATTTTCATCAACACATCACATATAAAATAGCTTGTAAAAACACATGGACACTATCTGTAAACATATAACCTGTCTGTAACTTTCAAATTTTGATCTGTGTATTACTTCTGAGTTAGGTGGTATCCCCTATAAGTTTGATATTCCACGGGCGATATGAAATCCTCTATTGACTCGGCGGGGAAGCCTTCAACCCGAGTGTGCCACAAGGGTTGGAGTTCCTGAATCTGATACGTCACAGGGCTCTAGGCTAGTATAATATATAAACCCAGATAGGCAAATCACGGTTTTGGGCAATGAGTTGTCTGAACTCATGCCTTCTTTGGGGAACCACCTAAGATCTCTTTATGCCCAATTTTTATCCTGTTTTGAATCATGCATGTTTCTAATTTCAACATCTGGAAAGTCTGATTTCAAACATGCATTAGATCTGTTCTGAATTATCATGGCAAAATCTGAATTGGTGTCATCACACCAAGACTTGCAAGTCCTATTTCTGAGTCATAATGTCATAAGCATGATTTTTCATTAAAATGTAGTTTTAGACCACCCAAACATGTAATTTGCATAAAGATTTCATGTTCCGAAACTCAAGTCAAAACCATGCAAAAACTTTTATCAAACATATGGTGGTCATGTGCTCTTGGAAAAACCATGCACTCTTTCATTATATGTATATTCAACATTCACAACATAAACAATCCTCTCTCTTTTGAAAGCAAAAATCATAATCAAAATCACTATTTAAGACTTTTCATAACATGCTTTTCAAGATGTATTTCAAAATAATTCATATCATGGGAAACATGGAAAAATTGCATCAAAAGAGGGATTTCATATATATCATGCTCTCGATTCATATTTCAAGACTTAAACACATATATACATATACATATAATTTTCGAATCACTTTGGGGAAAAGCCAAAAGACCAAAACAACATCATTAAAGCTTCTAAAACATGAGTATGTACATGAATTCGAAAACCCCATTTTTAAAACATGATTTCTATGCACATGAGATTTTAAGAAAACCCCGTGTACCTATATTTAAGAAGTTGAGGGATGATCCTTGAAGCCTACAATGTGGGGATTCCAAATCTCTAATTATCTTCCAAAACCCACGGTTGAATCTTGAGTTATTTGGGATTTTTGTTTGAAACCCTAAGGGGTGTTCTTGAGAGAAAATTTGAGAAAAGGATTATATTTTGATGAATTGGGGGCTAAATCTGGTGTTATATATGAAATTTGGGTGAGGTGAAATGACTAAAATACCCCTAAGAAAACAAACAAAGTCGAAACTGTCCCTCAGTTGACAAACTGACATGCCAAAGTAAAATGGGTATAACTCCTTACTCAGATGTTGGATTTGGATGAAACCAGTTGCATTGGAAATAAAACTCAAATAGATTTCATTTGATAGGTAGAAGCTCTCCCAGTTCATTATATTCAGAGAGTTATGATCATTTGAAGTTGACCCTGAAATGCTGAAAACTGGGCAACAGGCTATGCGTTTTGCTACTGTTTTGAAATCCAAATGCAGCCTTATGCATTCCAAAAAATTCCAAAACTTATCTGAGATGTACTATGAACTTTTCCAATCGTAACGAAACTTGAAAATCTAAAAACGGAGGACGGAAAGGTTGAAAAGTTGTATCCCGAAGATTGCCAGCTAAAATGACTCTAAGTTACACTTATAAAAATTTTCAAGTTTTTAAGTCTAAGAGCACTCTATTAAAGGCTAATCCATGCACGACTTTTTATGAGGTATTACATTATCTACCCCTTGGGATCATTCGTCCTCAAAATGATGGATTGGAAATGTTGAAGCTCAATGGTATAGAATGACGCTAACATGATGTGTCTTCTAAGAAAGTATATAACTGATTTGAAACGTTTAAACTTCTATCACGAAACTGAATTCTGAGTTGACTTGCCCTTACTTGCTTCAAGACGCTGATTCATGCTAAGATTTTAGGATTCCCTTGAAGTGTTCATGATCCAATCATACATATTGAATTGAGAAGTGATAACTTATGAAATTACAAATCATGAGGCATCAAGACTTAGATCGTACCAGGGTATTATACTGACTGGGCTAAAATACTTGTAAGTATTTGAGATTATGCACTGAACACTTATGAACTGAGTCACGACTAGATAGCTAAATCTGAAACATGATGCTTTGACTGAACTGAATTTGCAACTTAGGATGAAATATATTGGGATGATCATACGCATGAGACTTCGGATAGCAGGATTGGGTGAAAAGGTGGAAAACCACCGTAACTTGTCTACCTGACTGCTAAACTGAAATACACTGGAAACTTATATTCAACGGGAGTATCTCTTCAACACTCTGTCTAAAGAAATTCTAGTAGCATTATGGAGCAAAATATCTTGGACAATGCAACTTCTTGTTTTTCAAGCTTAGCACACTTCTTTAATACTCCCTTAACTGTACTATTTCCCTTAAATACCATATTCATTCCATTCAACTTATAATTCTCATATGGGCATTGAAAGCTCTTTCTATAATGTCTATAGTAGCTTAAATCCTTTCACTGTGATCAAGCCTAACTCCAAGTCATAAAAATACAACATGCCATACCATGATACTAGTCTAAACAATATGATTCAATCTTCCATATCTTTTTAAAGTTCACACCCTAAGCATATCATGCCTTCCCACAGTAATGACTGACTTTGAACTCTTACTATAGATTCACTAGCGCATATTGCGTCCCTTCACTAAAATCCCAACATGTCATTCAAGCTTATCTTTATAATCTCATATGAACTTCAAGGAAAACACCCATGAAGAAACACTTCACATATTCTCTAAACCACTATTAATATAACTCCCACGCGCTACCCCAAGAACAGACACACACAAATTTCCACTAAAAATCACATATATCAAAAACTTGGCCCCAGATCTTACTTCACACTTATGGTCTTATCTAAAACAAGTATACTATAAAGAGTGAGTACATGAGTCATGAGCTACATGACCTCAATTTGGAGTTCATAACTTATGGAATAAGATTCCGACTACTGAATGAACTGAAACATCTCATTTTGGAACTTGAAGAGTACACGATTCTCTATCATAAGCATGAACATGAATTTTGATCATTGGACTGAAACGTAAGGAATGAGTAGATATTGGGATAACTGGAAAAAAAATACTGACATAAGAATGGGTTGAGTCTCACCCTCACTTTCTGACATTCTATATCATCATGACATCACGACTAGAATCTAAAAGCCTGACTTGGTTATTCTCTCTATCATCTCCCCCTTGGATTCAAGCCATCATATTAAGTTTGGGAGATCCCTTACTAGACTCTAAACTGAAGTACACTCACTGCACTCTAGGGTCTGAAAAACTACTATACACGCATATCATGGCACTTAACCCGAATGACTACACCTGAAAGTGGAAAACCCACTGTTAATACTACCTTCTGAGATACACTTTATCATTCTATAGACCCAGCAGTCATCATATAATACTTGCACACTTACTAACTTTGGGTCTTCGTGAGTATCCCTATAGTCGGAGTGCACACCCTCTAGTGCTTTAACTCTTATTTCTATTAGTTCAACCTTCAAATACTCAAACTTAGAATCTAGCACTCAACATGGATA
Source organism: Capsicum annuum (assembly GCF_002878395.1). Classification (NCBI taxonomy): domain Eukaryota; kingdom Viridiplantae; phylum Streptophyta; class Magnoliopsida; order Solanales; family Solanaceae; genus Capsicum; species Capsicum annuum. Next base: position 118,856,126 of record NC_061112.1, on the reverse strand, counting down.
TCACCAAGCCTTCAATGAATCATACTACTTCCGACATAGCCTATCAATATCGCGACTCCAAACTTACATCTCTCTACTATGAGAATCAAGATCATATAAAAAGGCTCAACACTATCAATCAAAACTCCTTAATTTGGCTATTTAGAACACCATATACCATCTAACTAGTCTTTCTCCACCTAGAAACTCAACGGTACCACTCGTCACACAAAACGTGTAATAGTCTTAGAAAATACCGCAACCTCAGATCACCTTGGGCATACTTCTACATTATATATGCAACATCATATTTCACTACGAATCAAATAAACTTAGGCTCTTTCTTATACCATTCAAGCCAATTAGATTACTTCCATAAAACTAGTATCATTAACCAAGAAATCATTACATCCACCACCATGGACATCGATTGTTCAAACTTAATGTCTAGTGCTAAACATGATTTACAACCTAACCTTATACATAATTCTTACAAAACATACATCATTAATCTTAAGTCACTATTTTACAACCACATTGTAACGCTCAACGTCACAACCCATTAAACTCCTCACGTTTTGGGCATGTTTCGGACTATTTGGGTGCGTTTTTGAGCTTGGCGGGGCTTCGATAAATTCCCCGCATTGCTGCCAACGTTTCAGCACCTTCTAGATGGTGAAAATAGTCTGGCAGCACATTTATTAGACTTTAGGAAATTCACACGGGCTGGTATGAAAGTGCAGATTTTCCAGCTTTAAAAGGTCCACAAAGGTTGGCATGCATGTGCAGAAATTTCATCATGCATGTGCAGGATTTTCAGATTTTCAGCTTGTAGTTGATAATTGTATAGCTTGCATTGTTGTACCTTGTTGACTTAGGGACTTTTAGGTACTACAAATACATGTTGTGAGGCATCATAGGCATCAGCTCATACTTGTTTTATTCAGTAAATACCACCCATGAAGAATACAACATAATTTACTAGTCCATCAAATTGGGACATTCTACCCCAAATACCTTATTTTATCTAGATACTATCCACGACCAAAGCACCTTTATGACATTACTACTATACCTCAAAAATCTACTGCATACCTTCTCACAATTAGTACTAGTTTACAACTACCAAGGAAAAGAAGGTCAAGGGTTAAAGTCACATAATAGACATGATCGGCGTTAATCTTATACTATAACCCCATACAATCTTATCTACTTATACGGCTTCTCACATCATGCTTGATTACCCAAGCATACATTTAGACTACCTTCAAATTTCACAAACAACCATGAGTCTATACTTACAACTTACTGGCTAATATAGTCATTTTCACACTTCAAGCAACCGACAAATCACCCTAACTAACAACTCCTTCTCTACCTTCTACTAAACTAACACACAAGGACGAATCACCTCTTTACCAACTCAATCTCATGGAAACAAATTCAGATATGCATATATTAAACCAACACAAGAACAACAAGTTGCTAGTGAATCGAAATAGGCCTCACACGGTTTCACTAGACTTTGATTTTATATTTTGAACAAGAAAATGAGATGAATGACAAGTCAACTATGCTAGTGAATCAAAAGAGCCCCACACGGCTTCACTAGACTTTATTTTTTTTTCAACAACACCTTGATGACAAGATTACATGAGATAGAAATTTAATATCCAATATCTAATGAACTAAGAATACACGTCTTACTCTATATAAATAAAATCGAAGTCAAAACTTCCTCCACGGACTACCATACCATCCACACATGCTACTAGTTACCACACTAATCTATCACCATAAGGGGGGTAAATCATTCTCGAACATCAATTATTCAACTAAAATATCCATTTACACAAAAGTCATTCTCACTCTAACTTCTAACTTTGTGGCTTCACATCACCAACTTCTTGGTCTAATTTCACTACCAATAGGTCATGACAACAATACTTTAAGGCATACTACTATTCGGGTTGAAATAGAGTTCCAACATTCTACTACACATCATCCCCCCTTAAGTAAGACATTTGTAACATAAATTTGAAGGGGACTAAATGCAATTAATACCTCAAGCTGAAAAGCACGATTCCATCAGGATCAATGTTTACATCGGAATCAATACACATTAAAGCACTAACGGACTCTTCTCAAGTCCTTGCACAAATTTTAACTCTTATATGCTTCAATCAGAAAGGACCATACCATTTAGATTTGAAACTTCTGCACTTGAATCACCTCAATAATGAGACATATCTGAGGACATTAGAGTAAATAAAGAATATGGGATGACGTTTTACTTTCGTATGGGAGACACCATAGCACGAAGTAGAGTATGAAAGAGGAACATTCTGACTCTATTGCACGAACTAGAACATGAAGAAAGAGGGACATTTCTAAACGCCTAGTAGTCTCCTGCTTATAAGTGTGGCACGCTACACACCCATAAATAAGACTCTACCCGACGCAATTTCGCAGACACCCTAGAATCATGAACCATGCTCTAATACCAAGTTTGTCACATTCCGAATCGGGGCCCTGGCCGTGATGAGCATTCCCGAACCGTGAAGGCTCAGGATGCCCTCTGTCTATCTGGTAATCATGCACAACATTCATATAATAAAAAATAATGTGGAAATAGAAATCTAATACGGAAACATGGTCAGTCTGAATGTGATCATAATACTGAAAAACTAAAATCCAAAATATTTCTGGATAATAATAATGTCTGACTCAGTCTGCGAAATCTCTACTATGAACTAAACAAAACTGTCTGAAAACTGGGAAAAGGGCCCCAGTAGACCAAAACATGACTAAAGATAAATATCTGAAAGTAAACAGACCTTCTGAATATAGAAGTCTCACCCCTGCATAATCTACTCTGTGATCTGAATATCTACTGTTTATCTGGACCCCTAGACTGTGTCTCAAAACTTAGAAGGAGGGGGTCAGTACAAATGTAATGGCACGTGAACCAATCCAAAATAAAGTATTCAAACATATATATAATAGATGAGAGCAATTTTCATCAACACGTCACGTATAAAATAGCTTCTGAAAACACATGGGCACTATGTGAAAACATATAACCTGTCTGTAACTTTGAAATTTTGATCTGTGTATTACTTCTGAGTTAGGTGGTATCCCCTACAAGTCTGATATTCCACAGGCGATACGAAATCTGTCATTGACTCGGCGGGAAAGCCTCCAACCCGAGTGTGCCACAAGGGTTGGAGTTCCTGAATTTGATACGCCACAGGGCTCTAGGCCAGCGTAATATATAAATCCAGATCGGTAAATCATGATTTTAGGCAATGAGTTGTCTGAACTCATGCCTTCTTTGGGGAACCACCTAAGATCTCTTTATGCCCAATTTTTATCCTGTTTTGAATCATGCATGTTTCTAATTTCAACATCTGGAAAGTCTGATTTCAAACATGCATTAGATCTGTTCTGAATTATCATGGCAAAATCTGAATTGGTGTCATCACACCAAGACTTGCAAGTCCTATTTCTGAGTCATAATGTCATAAGCATGATTTTTCATAAAAATGTAGTTTCAGACCACCCAAACATGTAATTTGCATAAAGATTTCATGTTCCGAAACTCAAGTCAAAACCATGCAAAAACTTTTATCAAACATATGGCGGTCATGTGCTCTTGGAAAAACCATGCACTCTTTCATTATATGTATATTCAACATTCACAACATAAACAATCCTCTCTCTTTTGAAAGCAAAAATCATAATCAAAATCACTATTTAAGACTTTTCATAACATGCTTTTCAAGATGTATTTCAAAATAATTCATATCATGGGAAACATGGAAAAATTGCATCAAAAGAGGGATTTCATATATATCATGCTCTCGATTCATATTTCAAGACTTAAACACATACATACATATACATATAATTTTCGAATCACTTTAGGAAAAAGCCAAAAGGCCAAAACAACATCATTAAAGCTTCTAAAACATGAGTATGTACATGAATTCGAAAACCCCATTTTTAAAACATGATTTCTATGCACATGAGATTTTAAGAAAACCCCGTGTACCTATATTTAAGAAGTTGAGGGATGATCCTTGAAGCCTACAATGTGGGGATTCCAAATCTCTAATTATCTTCCAAAACCCACAGTTGAATCTTGAGTTATTTGGGATTTTTGTTTAAAACCCTAAGGGGTGTTCTTGAGAAAAAAATTTGAGAAAAGGATTATTTTTTGATGAATTGGGGGCTAAATCTAATGTTATAGACGAAATTTGGGTGAGGTGAAATGACTAAAATGCCCCTAAGAAAACAAACAAAGTCAAAACTGTCACTCAATTGACAAACTGACAGGCTGAAGTATAACGGGTATAACTCCTTACTCAGATGTTGGATTTGGATGAAACTAGTTGCATTGGAAAGAAAAGTCAAAGAGATTTTATTTTATGGTTAGAAGCTCTCCCAGTTCATTATATTCAGAGAGTTATGATCATTTGAAAGTTGACCCTGAAATGCTGAAAGCTGGGCAACAGGCTATGCATTTTGCTACTGTTCTGAAATCCAAACGCATCCGTATAGGTTCCAAAAAATTACGAAACTTATCCGAGAGGTCGAAAAGGTTGAAAAGTTGTTTCCCGAAGATTGCCAACTAAAATGACTCTAAGTTACACTTAGAAAAATTTTCAAGTTTTTACATCTAAGAGCACTCTATTAAAGGCTAATCCATGCACGATTTTTACGGGGTGTTACACTATCACTATCCTAAAATTGAGTTGATGAGAACTCATTTTATCTCAGAGTGATCGATCGACGACTCGGGTCAAAATAAACATAATACCAACTCCATGTAATTGTAAAGACTCGATTGAATTTGTAGTTGACCCTACGAGCTTGTTCATTCATCCCTAGTTCCACATAAATCAATTGCAATGAAATTTGTTGCAACAAGCAACTAAGCTGTTGAAAATTTTCAAACAGGTACATATATGTTACAACAGATGACATACTTGATTTAATTATGAAATAGATATTTACATCTGTTGTGACAGATGACTAAGCTATTGGAAATTTTCAAAGAGATATTTATATCTGTTGTAACAGATGACACATCTGATTTTATTAATTATCAAATGAACATTTTCATCTGTTGTCACAGATGACTGAGCTATTGGGATTTTTAAATAGATATTTATATCTGTTGTAACAAATGACTGTGCTGTTTGGATTTCTAAACAAATATTTATATATGTTGCAACAGATGACATATCTATTTGAAAATCATTTTTTCTCTTTTAATTTTAAAGCAAGAAGTTTCTGGTTCGAGTAGATAATATCAAGTAGCAGTACTTACTACTAAAGGCAATAAAAACTGTTTCTTGAATATCTCAAGAGTGAGTTCATTGAGCAGTCTTGTCTTATCTTTTCAATGTCAGTAGTCTTAGTATTCCTCGTGCCCCTCAAATTATTAATGAAATTAATGAATATTAATTAATGAATATTGAAAACCACCACATCTACGTACACAATAAATCTATAGAAATTATCTCATATATTTCTTCAGCTGAAGTTTATTTTATTCAACTCTCATCTTTTTCTCTCTCCTCTTTAGGGTCACAGCCTTTTATCTCTCTTTTATCTTCTCTTCTTTTCTCATAAAGATCTTTTCAGATCTAAACCCATCCATATCTTTCCTCCTCGACTTAAATTTCTATTTTGATCCCCTTTTTGATATTAAGGTATGGTTCATTATTGCTCTTTTATTCTCGTCTTATTCTTTTCAAGTTATTTATATCTATTTTTTTATTTAATTACTATTTACCCAAATCATATTTATTAAAAAATATTAAGGAACTTGTGAGTGTATAAATAATCTGAGAATTTTTATTACAATATGAGAAAAAAGTCATCTATTGGAAGAAGTTTAAAAGCCTTATTGGCAGTATCTTTTTTTTCTGTTTGTATTTTGTTTGTTTCACTATTGTTGATGCAATTATTGATGTTCTTGGTGGGGTTGGCGTTGTTGGAACTTATAGTGTGGTGTTGTTGATGGTTCTGGCACAAAGGATGTTGCTTCTTTGTTGTTGATGATGTTGTTAGAACAAATGTTGTTGTTTCTTTTTTATTGATGTTTATGCTATTGTTGATGTTGCAACAGATGGAGAAACTGTTGGAACAAATAAAACTACCAGAAAGGTTGGTTTAATGTATTCCATCAGACTCCATATCTGTTGCAACAAACTCCATATTTGTTGCAATAGACTCCACATCTATTGCAATAGACTCCACATCTGATGCAATAGATGGACAATGTTTTTTTTGTGACATCAATTTTTTCCTCTTCTTTGTAGATATAAGGAACTGACAATTGATCAATTTTTGATGGATTATCGCAAGAGACTACAGTAAAGATGGGATCGAAAGAATAAACTGCTTGTGGATGGAACCACTTCATATGTGGGAGGTATGTATTACTGATAATGTTATCGTGAAACACACATGGAGTGCACTGATTTTGTGAATGATGTTTTTACTGATTAGTCATAGATCGTTCAAACAAGATGTCTATAATTTTACAGTTAAGTTTGGTAGGTCCGAACTAATAAGGCTGAGGGACCATGAATATGGTTCTGATAGCCTGTTAAGATTTAATGTCGGTTGTTGCTCATGTTTATTTGCCAAGCATTGTGAAGGGATCTAGTTTTTGTGTCATTGTAAAGAGATTCAATAGTGATTGGACTAACTTTTAGGGTGCATTAGACCCTTAGAGGGCCTTTGAAGCTTAGCACTGATCTAATAAGAATGGAAAACCAATATATTTATTGCCCTGTCCAAAATTTATATTCCTGGATTGCTAGCTCGGGGTAATGATTTTATATCAAAATATGCGGTAGGAGAATGCTTTCGAAGGAAAATGGATGGTTGATGGAAGACTATATCATCTGAGAGCTAATTGAAGAAGAGACATAGGGTAGAAAGTAACTTCTAATGAATCTGACCGGTGTAATTATCTTAACAGATGCGAGATCAGGATCAAGTGCAAATATGAAAGTGTATTCGGTAATGCATTTGTTGTGTCTCTAAAATAAAAATAATGCATCTGAACGCTTTGCTAGGGAGCTGTGTGGTCGGATTATCACCTAAATAGAAAATAGGAGAAGACCAATAAAGAAACCTCATGGGCATCGAGGGTTGAAATGATATACAACAAGTGTAGAAAACTTATGCCAACAGCAACTGCAGTTAAAATAAGGAATCTAAGAGAAGGTGACAAAGTTTTGAATTTTAAATTTCATCCCATGCTTTCTTGTTTGTGTTTCCAATCAGGTCCACTGTCGTTGACCTGATCGAAACCACAAACTAAATTGAAAGGCAAATAGAGTATCATTGAGCAATATGGTTATAATTGATTGTGTTTTCTTACCTTGACATGCTTTTAACATTCCTTGGAGAAGATCAGATGCTTGCTATAGTATGTGAATCCCAATAATTTTCAAGCTTGCCTCCAGCTTGTTGATTCTGTATTCAAGTTGGTCGTTGCCCTCTTCAAAGTTGGTAAGGAGTTCCTCGTCTCTTGTGAGCTCGATCAAGAACACTACCTTCAAAGTTGTGGCATTCTAGAAGCCCTTCAGAACACTTTCTTCAGAAGCCTTAAAGGATACATGGAGGGTCTTTGTGTTTGTTTTAGGTCAAAATGTGTTGATGCACATTGAAGATGTGGTCCTAACAGTTGAACAAGACACTTTTATCAAGTGTTGCTCCATGCATCTTGCTCAACCAATTTGATAAATTAGTAAGCATGGAGTTACGTAGTGTGTGATCTAAACCGGTTCTACCAAGCCTATCAAACATTACATAACTCTAAGCTCATTACTCTATAAAAAAAATATGACCGAGTTAGTGCACAAATCGAACGATCTCAATCTCTCAGCCTTTCTGCTTATCAATCTTCTCCAATATATAGATGACAAGATATCTACTATGTAAAAGTCTACACCGTCGCCAGACATGTTTGCCTGGGAGAAATTCTTCTGAAGAATCTCTGTTGATGTCTTCTGAATAATTACTCCCAGGCAAGCATGTATGGCGATGGTGTAGGCTTTTGCAAAGTAGATATCTTATCATCTATATTAGAGAAGAGTGATCAGCAGAAAGGCTGATAGATTGGGCTTTTTTTTATTTGTGCACTAACTCGGACATATTGTTTTGATAGGGTAATGAGCTCAGAGTTACGTAACGTTTGATAGGATAGGTAGAGCTGGTTTAAATCATATGCTACGTAACTCCATGCTTACTAATTTATCAAATTGTTTGAGCAAGATGCATGGAGCAACACTCGATAAAAGTGTGTTGTTCAACTGTTGGGACCACATCTTCAACGTGCATTAACACATTTTGACCTAAAACAAACACAACGACCCTCCATGTATCCTTTAAGGCTTCTGAAGTAAGTGTTCTGAAGGGCTTCTAGAATGCCACAACTTTGAAGACAGTGTTCCTGATCGAGCTCACAAGAGACGAGAAACTCCTTACCAACTTCGAAGACGGTAACGACCAACTTGAATACAAAATTAACAAGCTAGAGGCAAGCTTGAAAATTATCGGAATTCACATACTACAGCAAGCATCTGATCTTCTCTAAGGAATGTTGAAAGCATGCTAAGTCAAGAAAACACAATCAATTAATCCATATTGCTAAGGAAGTAATTATACTCTATTTGCCTTTCAATCTCATTTGTGATTCCGATCAGGTCAAAGGCAGTGGACCTGATCGAAAACACAAACAAGAAGATTAAATGAAATTTAAAATTCAAAAATTTCTACCTTCACTTAGTTTCCTTAGTTTAACCACAATTATTGTTGGCGTAAGTTTTCTAGACATGTTGAACATCATCTCTACCCTTGATGCCCATGACGCTGCTTTGTTGGTCTTCTCCTATTTTCTACCTAGGTGATAATCCCAACCATGCATGTCCCTAGTAAAGTTTCCATCTGCATTGTTTTTATTTCAGATACACAACGGACAAAATTACATTACTCAATACACTTTCATATTTGCACTTGATTCAGATTTCGCATCTGTTAAGATAATTCCATCGGCCAGATTCGTTAGAAGTTACTTTTTACTCTGTGTCTCTTCTTTAATTAGCTCTCAGATGCTATAGTCCTTCATCAACCACCCATTTTCCCTTCAAAGCATTCTCCTACCGCACCTTCTGGCATATAATCATCACTCAAGCGAGCAACCCAGCCATATAAATTTTGGCCAGGGCAATAACTATATTGGTTTTCCATTATTGTTTGATGTAGTGCGAGGCTTAGAGGGCCCTCTAAGGGTCCAATGCACACTTAAAGTTAAGTCCAATCGCTATTGGTTCTCTGCAGTGATGAAAAATATCGATCCCTTCTTAAAACTTGACACACATAAACATGAGCACCAACCGTTAGTAATTCGTAACAAGGTATCTGCACCATCTTCATGAGGTCCTCAGCCTTATCAATTTCAAACCCATCAAACTTAACGGTATAATGCAGGATCTTGTTTGAATGATCAATGCCTAATCGGTTAAAAACTGCATTCACAAAAACATTGTACTTTGTGTGTATTATCTCAGTAACCTTATCAGTAATACATACTTAACTCCCACACATATGATAGTGGATCCATCTGCACGCACATTATTCTTCCTAGCCTATCTATGGCTTAAATTGAATAAATAGATGACTAGCTTGTTGCAACAGATGACACATCTGTTTATATTGTCAAACAATTAGAGACAACTGCTACGACAGTTGATCAACCTGTTGTAGAAATCAAACAGATCTATACGTCTGTTGCAAAAAGATTGTCAGTATGTTGTAAGTTAAGTTATCTAACGAAAAGAATATATTTTGCAACAGATTACCCATCTGTTAGATTTGTTTTAAGGCTGTTGTCTTTTCTTTTTGAGATACAATAATTTATAAATAGGTCCCTCCTTACAAATATGGATGATCCAGATTCGTACAATAATATTCATATCGAGTCCTTGCGTGAACTTTAAAGGCAGTTTGATGAACTCCAGAGAGATTTGGCTGACTTCGGAGCAAGGCTGCCCGATGAAAGATGTCTGATTGACAATAATAATAGTAGTAATAATAATTAGGTAATATTTTTTATTTTAGTGATTATTTTCCTCCTTTTGTATATCAAATCCACCCAAGGGATTCAAAAATCTATGAACATTCATTTTATTTTGTTGTCGACTTTGAATTTTTAATTCTTATTTAGTATTTAATAATAATCATTTTGTTTATTCCTTGTTCTTTACATGTCGAAGGTTGGTGGTAGGGATTGAGCAGCAATTTGTGTCAACAATTAGAGGTTAATCTGCTACGACAGATCGATCATATGTTGCACCTGGCGGTTATTAATAAAAAAGGGTTATTGTTGTTATTGAGAGGGTGAAAAAAAAGACATGACTTTTCGTTCTGATTATTCAATATGAAAAATGTTTCATAAATAAATAATAAGGAAATAAATAATAAATACAATTTTAATAACTGATCATGACTTTTCACCATTTTTATTTTTGAATTTATTTTTAAAATTATTTATTATATAATAAAATGGTTATTATTTTATTAAGGAATTTGTAAAGGTACTTTTTTTATTTATGAAATAAAAAAGTAAGCAAATTAGGATTAATGACATGATGATATAGTTATTTTAAAAAAAAGTAGATTATATGTTGCAACAATTAAATTATCTGATGCAACAGTTTCACTATGGTTGCAACACATGATATATCTGTTATCACAGATGATTAATCTTATGCAACCTATATCGAGTCACAACTCAATAAAAGCAGTTCTTGGAAAGAACTAATTAATAATAATAATCTGAAAAGTCATGATTTATCACAATATTTCTTAATTTAATTAATTCATTACTTTTCACATTAATAAAAAATGTAATAATAAATGGAGGTGAACAGTTATATTATATGTTGCAACAGATATGTTATCTGATGCAACATATTTTATATTTGTTGCAACAAATAATATACTTGTTGTCACAGATGTGTTATCTGATGTAACAGATATAGAATTTGTTGCCACAACTCAATAAAAATGGTTCTTTGAAAGAACTAATTAATAATAACAATCTGAAAAGTCATGACTCATATCACAATATTTATTTTCTTAATTTAATCAAAAATGTAATTAATGTATGGAGGTGAATAGTCGCGCCTTTTTACCTCTCATTCAAATTCAATCCTCTATAAATAGGTCCGTCCTTACTCAATCGTTCATTCAAATACACTCTATTTATTTATTTCATCTCGTCTTTCATATTACACTCTAGAAGATAAGATTATGGCTGACCCAGTGTAGGACATTGCTTTTCTACAAGATGCCGAGAATGAACTTCGGAATCAAGTTTGTGATCTGCAATGGGAATTGGGAGGAGTTACATTAAGAATGCTCCGTGAGATACACAAGCTGAGGAGGGCCTTGCTCCTTCCGGTTGAAGATTGGTCGGCTGGCAATGATAATGCTGATAATAATAATAATAATTAGACTATTATTTTTCTTTTAGTCTATTATATGTATTTTTATTTGTTTAATAAATAAATTATGTTTGATCTTTGACGTGTTAATCCATATTTAATTTTCATTCTATCTATTATATTCTCAACAAACATGTCGACGATTCAACGTAAAAAGGAATAATTTAGAATACAGTAGCAATAGCAAGATTTATCTGTTGGGTTTGTGGCAGGGGTTGATTTGTGTTATTTCGAACAGATTAATCATTCGTTGCAACAGATAATTAGTCTGGTGCAACAGATAAACATTCTGATGCAACAGATAATTAGTGTGGTGTAACAGATAAACATCCTGATACAACAGATAATACGTTTGATGCAACAGATTACTCATCTGATGCACCAGATGATTGATCTGTTTAAATTGTGGGCACTTATGATGGATTCATAATCGGGGTTATATCCATTGTTGGAAAAACATAAGTGTACCCAGATGACAAATACAAATCAAAAACATAATTTTACTTACCAAAGTCACCTATGAAGTAATGCCAAAGTGAAAAGTGATGTAGTAAACAAAATTTGACCTAAGAAATTGGTCAGATCACAGCAGTAGCACTGTACTAACAACAACAACAATAACAACAACAAATGATCGACAAGAAGAAGATGAAAATGATAGATAATGAAGTAGAAGATGATAAATAAAGCAGCAGAAACAGAAACAATTAACAACAAAAATCGCTAAGAGAGAGAAAACAACAATGGATGAGAAGAGAGAGAAAGTCACCTTTTTTTTCCTTCCGTTTCATGTTATTTTAGGTATAATTGGGATCAAAGTGTAAATTTAAAAACCTGTAGGTTATTTTCAAACTTCCCCATACATAATAAAGTAATTGTCACCTCCAACTAATAATTAAGACTTGTGTCACCTACACTCCATTTTAAAACTCTTTTGTCACCTGTGGCCCAAACCCCCGAGCATCCAGGGGGCTCTACCTCTTAAAAGAAATAGCCCTCCAATTTGACGGGTCTCATTTTTTAAGATAATATATTATATATTTTTAAAAAAAATCTTAAATATTATTTATAAAAAAACAAATTTTTTATATACGGTAAAAGAAAAGAATTATTAGAAGAAGTTCATATATCTAGAGTATTATGTCTCAAGAAAGATTAAATACATTAACTATATTATTACTTAAAAAGGAATAATTAGAAAAAATCAATTATATAATTTTGAAAATAGAGTTATTAAAAAAATTTATTTTTCTTAAAAATTTAAGGCCTAGATTTGATTTTTCGCCTTAGGCCTTTAAGGCCTCCATTCAATTTTTGCCTTAGGCCACGAATACGCTTGAGCCGCCCCTGGGAGCATCGAAATCATTTTATTGATTTTTGGTGTTGTAGGCTTGCAACTAATATAGATGATGAAAGACGTGTTGGGTTGTGGAGCCTGATTAATAGGCGTGGTTCAGGGCAGAGCCCCGACCCAAATTTTAAGCACTGTAGAACTTATTCTCATTTCTCTGTGTAACTGTACATACCCTAAATCATTAATATAAATAGCCCGTCCGTCGTGGAGTTTACCTACGGGTGTTACCACAAAATTATTTCTCACTCATCTTTCTCTTTCACTCCCCACGAAATTTCTCTCTAGCTTTCTTCATTTTTTTGTTAGGTCTAGTGAGTGTGGAAGGTAATCGATCCAAACAAGACGTACCATTTTTCGAGATCTATTCTCTTAAATAGTCGGCAAAGAAAAATAGGAAATAGGTCGAGCTGACTGATGAATGACCATCGATACGGTCATGTACGAAGAAACTTCACGATGCAATGATCATATGACAACGCAAAATAGAATAAGCTGACTGATTAAGGTAGCGGCAGGTTTCAATCGAATGGTACGCGCACGTACGCTAGAAAGACTTATAGATAAGTCGAACTCTTAGGTATTTACACTAGATCATATCAGTCTCATAACAAAAAATTTCCGATAATAAAATTTTTACCACAATACAATTTGTCCAATAAACTACTCAAGGCTCCTCATTATTTAATAAATAAAAGGGAGACCATAATTTTTTCTATCTTTTTGAAAATCTAGATCACTCGTTCGAATTTTCATTAGTCTTATTTCAAATGCAAAGTCTCTTTAATAAAGATTGTGTTTCTTCTTTATCCTCATTTCTTATTTTGTTTATTGAAAGTGATATAAGAAGCACAAGGGAAACACGAAACAAACACCAAATCAGTCCACAAGTTTGAAGAACCACGAACCTCTTTGGTGACCACTCTCGGATTCACTACAACAACAATGAAAACACAATAAAAACAAGATATTGAAGGTGTAAATACACCAAAACAGCAACAATATGGCGAGATGGACAACATTAACAAGATAGGAACAACACACGGTTTTACTAACAAGAGATAGAAATGGTTACAAGAACACAAACTACTACAAGATTACAATAAAAGTAAAGGGATAGTTAGATAGACTTAATGAAGGTATAATATTAAGAACCCAAGAGCATATTTCACTCTTGAACCCTTAACACTACACACAACGTTCACCTATCTCTTACGATGACACAAGGTCGGAATCTACCTCCCAAGCATCACGTTTCCATGCCATGAGATCAACAAGAGTGATTCCACACTCTCTATGCCTAATTTCGGTTTTGGTGCCTCAAGGAGAGAGGACTTATGTTTCTTTGTATTTCAAGACTTACAACATCATGAATAATCTAAGTCTAAAAGTCCTATAATGTTCTATTTATACTAGGTTACAAATAAAACACAAAATATCCAAAATGCCCTTTTAAGAACTAGGCTCCCTTCAAGTGTATTTAAGGGCTGTCTTGTTGTGTTCCAAGGCTCCTCTTTAAACTCCAAGTGTGAGATTAGGGTCGGTTTGGTGTGTTTTAAGTCCTTCACTCGCACACTCCAATCCCAGGGTTCATTACATTCTCACATGCGTCCATCTTCATAGTCGTACTTGTATCATCCTCCCCTTCTTAAAAGGGATTCGACCTCGAATCCATGCCTTGCAAAATCGAAGAGAGACAAACAAGAACACTTCCTCATGGCATGAGGGTTAGGATTAGCAAAAATAAACAATAATGGTATGCACTAAAAACACTCAAAACAGCTCACACAAAACAAGAAACTGAGGACCCTTTGAGTCCAAGTCTCGGCCAACAACAAATCTCGACATGCCAAGGTGGTTCATATTTGACATATAACCAAGAGTCCTTAGTGTTAAACATTATGAAGCCATCTACAAATTCACCAAGGACTTGGCTATGATAAGCACCCAAAAGAAACACACCTAAGTTGAGAGTAAATCTTCCCCACTCTAAGATGGCACCGGGATCAAATGGGAAGAATGGACATAGACACGGGTCTAAGAAACACACCCATTTCCCGTAGTCTTTACCACAACCACATAGCCTACTCTCTACATTGGCATACATATCATCACAAGTAAAGAGAGAGTAGAGAAAGGTGGCAGTCAATTCTACTTCTACTATGGTGTCCTCGAAAAAGTCACATAAAGTAGAAGAAGAAGTAGTTTCCAAGACCACACATTTCTTACCCCTAAGAGTACTCTCATATTCCAAGAAGAGATTTCCATCTTTAGGAGGAATGTTGTCACACCATAGTGGGTTAGCATATATGTTATAGCTTCCAAGGCAAGCTATACCATCATTTTCACCACTAGGTCTATTAGGAGTGTTTAAACTATCTTCAAACAAAACATTGTACCTAAAGAGTGAATGATCTAACCTGTGGATAGATTTGGAACTTTCACTCTATAAGGAATCATTATCAAGTTCCAAAGATATGTCAAGCACACGATTAACCCTATGAGCCAAGCAAACATTAGAATCCATACAACAACATAGGCTCACGGGTTCACTCCTTTTTTCTTGACCAACATTTTTAAATTCTTCACTCACTTGAGACTCATTAATCACATCACACATATTCTCAAGTGGTGGGCAAGTTTTACACACAAGTTGGTCAACACAATTTTCATACGACAATGTACTTTCATTCAACATAATAGCTTCAACACTAGGTGTACACAAATCGATCTTACTAGAAGAGTCGATTCGGTCATATATAGGATCAACTAGTGTATCCACTCGCACAACATTTACATTATCTACAAGTGGTAAGGAATCAATATACTCATATGTAGGTAAGATACTACCCACACTCAACGGCTTATTAGTCACACGTTCATCATCCACATGTACCAAAGTGTAAGAGATAGCTATTTTATATTGACGTTCATGAGTATGTTCGTCTTTACCTTGGTGTGAAATTCCTTCACAAGTTTGGGCAGCAACTTCCTTCGGGAAGATCTCACCGTAAGGTGTTTGGACCTTAGGGTTTGAATTTGTTGGGATAAGTGTGGATACCAATTGGCATAGCCTTTCAACATGCCATTTTATGTCTTCAATATTGTCGGTGATGCGGTCAAATGTAGCATCGATATTGGTGGTAGCCATGGTACCTAAAAGAAAAGACAACAACAAACAACAAAACAAAAAAACTTGTTAGCTCAAAAATGCCTCACCACACTCTCACTCTCAATTTTTACCTCACACTTGGTTTCACAAGTGTTGAAAGTCGGCTTGTACTTTGTGAGTGATTGAGGGAGGAGTCCACCTTGGTCTGGAATAGATTTTTCATTCGAGTTGACTTAAAGAAAATTTGCTTACGGACTTGAACCAATAAGTTACAATGAATTCACAAAAGAGAAAAGCACACAAAGAACACTAACACGAACAAACAAACACAAAACTAATTTACAATCTAGTAGGAGTTTACTAGCTCGTCAATTAGCGTTCGGACCAATCAAATGAAACTACAGAACAATAAAAAGAAACTAATAAAATCTGAAATTTGAGCCAAAAATTGTTGCATGAACAGTAACAATGATGACGTGGAAACACGTAATTGGTTGCGATTTCTAACAATTTTTGTTGTTCAATCTCAAGTCTTGGTCAATTTACAATTTAGGAATTGGTGGAATTTATTTTAAGGAGGGAAATTAAAACGAGTCTTGGAGCCTTTTCAAATTTAAGTTTTCAAGACTTTGACTTTCTTGTACTTCTCCTTATAATATAGACCCTTGTTTTATGGAAAGTTGTTGGAAAGTGGTTGAGATGTGATTGACTATTTGATGAGTGATGGTAAGTCTTTCAAGACGAACAAAGCTTCACCCCTTTTTCATTCACCTTTATAGATCTAATGTTCACTTTATATTAACAAGCTATGAAGGTTATGAAGAACTTCAAGAACAACATCAACAATCACCAAGAACAACCAACAACAATCTCCAAAAATACCACAATTTTCACAGGACCAACTTCCAATTTTCACAATACAATATCTTCAAAACTTGGCCAAGACAACTACAATTTCAACAAAATGGTTCTTAGGCCACCAGTGAACAACAATATCACGTGGACAAACTTAGAACAACAATAAGATGAAGACCATAAGGCCAAAATAGTCCATCACAAAATGTTTTAACAATAATTTGGCCAAGCCGTATGTTCACGAAAACAACACCAACAATGTAAGCTCAAACTTAGATTTAGACTCAAGAGCATTAGAGATGAAGAAAACTAACACTATAAACAATAAAAAAAGTAAAAATATTGGCCAAGACACAACAATAACACAATTTCGGCCAAGAACACAAAATAGACAGATTTGCTTCTTTTTGATTTTTCAGTTTTCTTACACTTTTTTTTTTAATTTTCTATCAAGCAAGACCAAGATTGATCTTGTAGGAACAAGATCAAGCCATGATTTGATACCAAATGATACAAGAAGAACAAGAGAAACACGAAACAAACACTAAATCAGTCCACAAGTTTGAAGAACCGAGGACCCCTTTGGTGACCACTCTCGGATTCACTACAACAACAATGAAAACACAATAACAACAAGATATTGAAGGTGTAAATACACCAAAACAGCAACAATATGGCAAGATGGACAACAATAACAAGATAGGAACAACACACGGTTTCACTAACAAGAGATAGAAATGGTTACAAGGACACAAACTACTACAAGATTACAATAAAAGTAAAGGGATAGTTAGATAGACTTAATGAAGGTATAATCTTAAGAACCCAAGAGCATATTCCACTCTTGGACCCTTAACACTACACACAACGTTCACCTATCTCTTACGAAGACACAAGGTTGGAATCCACCTCCCAAGCATCACGCTTCAAGGCCATGAGATCAACAAGAGTGATTCCACACTCTCTATGCCTAATTTTGGTTTTGGTGCCTCAAGGAGAGAGGACATGTTTCAAGACTTACAACATCATGAATAATCTAAGTCTAAAAGTCCTACAATGTTCTATTTATACTAGGTTACAAATAAAATACAAAATGTCTTAAATGCCCTTTTAAGAACTAGGCTCCCTTCAAGTGTATTTAGGGGCTGTCTTGTTGTGTTCCAAGGCTCCTCTTTACACTCCAAGTGTGAGATTAGGGTCGGTTTGGTGTGTTTTAAGTTCTTCACTTGCACACTCCAAGCTCGGGTTCATTACATTCTCACATGTGTCCATCATCGTGATCGTACTTGTATCAGAAAGAGAACCTTACATATTATTAGAGTCGGTCTATAATCATTTTTTTTTTGTCGTTTCAAGTATTAGATTATTTTATACAAAAAATTGTTATCTATCTAATTTGATTATTAATCTACATCAAATTAACCGTCAACAAATCATTTACTACTAACTAGAAAATTGAGAGACTAATGGTGTAACCGTCAAAAATTTAAGTAACTGGAATATTGACCCTTTTACAATCCCAAAACCGCTTTTGTGAAATCTTTAAACCCACAAGTCCCTTTTCCACTCTTCTTCTTCTACGAATTCAAATAACAGTTGATCGCCTTCTTCAACCTCTGGCCAATTCTTGTAAAGCAAAAAAAGATGGCGCCGAAAGGAAAAAGGAAAGCAGAAAGGGAAAGGAAGTTCCAAGATCTCAATAACCAACATCACACTGCATTTTTAAGCCTGAAATCATCTCTAGCATCCTCTCTTGGCTTCCTGTGAAGACCCTTTTGCGATACAGGTGTGTTTGCAAGCAATGGAAGAAGCTCATTTCTAAGCCCGAATTCATCCCCACCCATTACCGCCATTCCTCTTCTTTGCAGCACACTAATCCGTCCATCATTATACAGTCCCGAAATCCTTATCCTAGCCTCTTACCCAAAATGTGTATCGCGGATCCTGTTAATGGAATTTTCTGCATTTGTCAGACACCCCTTGGTGATGTGCTTACTCTCTGGAATCCCGCAATGAGGCAATCTATGGTGGTCGAGCTTTCTAAATTCAAGGGCCCTGATATGCAATTCCTCGTATCGGTTGGACTGGCGTTTGATTTCCGGAACAATGATTTCTTGGTCTTGAGAATATTTTCTATCCTCAAAATTACAGGAGATGCCTTATCTCAAGTGGAATTCGAGTTACATCCAATGAAGAGTCCTTCAGGGTATTGGAAGAAGAAAACATGTGAAGAGTATTTTTATATAGATAAGCCTACTTGCGATGTGATAGTTAAAGGTGAGCCTTATTGGTTGGCTTATTTCACTTCATTTTTTGTCGCCGGAAAGTATGAGGCTTTGGTTCACTTCAATGTGGTGGAATTGGAACTTGAATGGTGGCCACTGCCATTTGTCGAAGCAGTGGAGAATAATTTGTTTCCTGTCAATTTTCAAGATTCTGTAGGTATGTTATCGTAGAAGGAAACAAAAAATTACATTGATCTTTGGACAATCGATCATGAAACATACAGATGGAGCATCAAATTCAAGGTTCCTTTAGGAGGACTTGGCAGGATTTTAGGTTGTTTGAGGAATGGGGAGATTGTAGCTGAGATTGAAGACAAGGTGCTGTTTTATGATCCCTATCCTTGCGTATTTACTGATATATCCATTGTGGGGCCTCTAAAGGGTTATATCTGCCTTTTTCATCCAATCTGGGGTGATGTAGTTACCATTTGGAACCAACGAGACCATGTAACTACCCTATGGAATGAACCAGAAGAGCACTCTAGAATGGTCAAACTCTTCGAAGCCAAGTCTCCTCAGGAATACATTTTATCAGTTGGATCGGCGTTTGATTCGTTCAAAAAGGATTTGTTAATCTTGAGAATCATCTGTTCATCTACCATCCAAAACTAAGTAGAAATCGAATTACTAGGTTCAATGAAGAGTTGTTTTGGATGGAAGAATTTGGAAAATGACTTGCATTTTCGTATTGGAAGTAAGTCTACATGTGATATGATCTTTAAAGGGGAGCCTTATTGGCTGGCGTATCTAACTGATAATCCAAAATCTGGGCAGCACGAGGGGGTGATACGCTTTAATCTGGGTAATATGGGATTAGAATGGTTGCCACTGCCATTTATTGGAGCAGGGTATTATATCAAGTATCTGGTGAAGGTTGAGTATTGTCTTGGTATGTTAACCTGGGAGGGAAAAGAAAAGTGCTACATTGATGTTTGGATGATGAGTCATCAAGAACATGATTGGAGCAAAAAGTACAAGGTAGGACCGTTCTTCGGGATTGATGGATTTATGGGTTGTTTGAGGAATGGTGATATTGCCAAATATAATCCAGTGACTTACTCAGCTAAATATGGAGTGAAGCTTCCGGATGCTAAGAAAGAATCACATGTGATTTTTGACTGTCCAGAGAGCCTATTTTTGATCAACGGAATGGAACCAGTTAAGCCGCAAAAAGGATTGGAATGTGGAAGGCTCTTAAGGTTCGGTGAACGCCATATTTATCATTATAATATAGTTTATGTTACACACTATGTATATTCTTGTTGTGTATTGCTTGTCAACTTCCACTTTTGGATGGGTTTTTCCTCGTTAACTCCCACTTTTAGATGTTGTGATTGCTTCAGTTAGTGTTCTTATACTCACATGTATTATATATACTCAGTGGACTACGTACATTCAATCTGATGTGTTAATTTACTATGTCTATTGGTTACTTTAGTTAATTCTATGAATTGGTTGAGATGCTTAGGTGTTGCAGATACTTCTAGCTTCTTTCAATAGCGGTTGGTCCAGAACATGTACTTGTGGGTTGTAGCAAACTGCACCATTGACTGGTTGAGAAGCTTGGCTGAATGAGAAAACATTGGTATCAAAGAGGATGAACACATAAGGAGAACTGCATTACCTGTTCATAGCGCCTTGTAGCTATAATGAAAAACATGAAATATTTGGAGAGAATAAATGGAATCTGGAAGTCAACAGTAGGTCAATTTTCTAACAGATACGTAGAAATAACAAATTGGTCTCCAGCAACTGTAGCGCTTATGATACCTTCTATATAATTTACTGAGGGAAACATAGAAAAATCCTAATCCTTGATCTCGAACTGTGTTTGCTTTATATTCCGTTTTTGGGAGTGTTCATCAGCTTTGATTCCTTTACAGAGTTGAGGCAGTTGTTTTCCCGTTCATCTAATAGCAAGATTTGCTGTTATTTATTTGATGACATCATGAATGGTAGAGATAGATACTCCTTGAATGTGCCCTTTTTTTCTCCCTCTTTACTGATGAAAGTATTAGAAACATTTTGTTACAGATTAATGGAACATTTTGGTTCTTCGGATATTCTCAAAGTACTTGTAATAATTCAGTTAGTACTGATAACTGGATGTTGTTCGTAAAGAAACAAGCTTTCTTGCAGGACTTTTAGTGAACATTTTTGTTCTTCACATATTATTGAAGTACTAATAATATTCCAGTTTGTGTTGATCTGATCAGTAAAGACGCATGCTTTCTTGTAGTAATTCTGCTTTTTGCATGCATTTTGTAGTTGGATTTTGCCATTCATC
>NC_061112.1:118823564-118831723 GCF_002878395.1 Capsicum annuum | reverse complement strand
GACGGAAAAGGACTGCAGAGTTGTTTATATACATTGACCGAACAGAGAAAACGCCACTAGACTCTAAACTCCTAGATTTGTTGAGTAACATGGTTGGGTAATCCAAAAGGAATTGGAGTCAGGTCCCAATCATTATTACTACATATCAAGGCCAAAGAAAGCCTGTAATGGTGTGACGAGAGGGCCTGCAATTGCACTCCTAGGTTTAACAGTTGGTTAGTTCCACGGATCAGATCCAAGGTTAATATGCCTTCACGATGCTAGAATCGATATAATCCCATGTTGGCAAGAGTTCCAACCCAACATGATATTCTTCAACAAAGGGGATCCATTGGCAGAGTGTTAAATACTTCAAGGTAAGGATAGATACCCAAAGGAAGGGAGAATGGAACATATGTCGAGAAGTACTAGCTAACAAAGACTTATTTTTTCAACGAAGAGATTTCCAGGTCTGCTTTTAGTAAAGGATTTCCAGGCTATGAGGCACAGTTTTTTCTTGTGCGGGTTTGTACCCCCACATGAAGTCCCTTGCATATCATTCAAGTTGCTTGATAATGCACATGGGAGTAAATTGGTTTGCCAAATTTCCCTCGACGGGGATCACTGAGCCAGCAGGAAATTACCAGGACAAGTCCAATTATGTTTGTTCAATGTTCCTGGTACACTGGAATCCCCTGCTATGCCCCTTACTGCAACATTAAATTCGTCCGAACCCCACTGAAAGACATCATATATTCTTATCTTAATTATCTCACGTCTTTCTTTCTATTCTGGTAAACTCAAGTGAAATTAATCTGTCAAGAATGGTATTGACATCAATAGCAAAGTTTCAGACAGGACTCATGGCATCCCTTGCAGTGTTCTCAGTGAGCTCAAGTGACTACAATTATATTTGTCTCATGAAGCGATAATTCTTCCCTTTTTCCTGCCTGATTAGCAACAACACAGTATAAAGTTTGCAGCATTGGCAAGTAGATGTACAATTCACACCAGATTTTGCAAGAACCTCAAGATCTATGAGAATTTCCGTGATTTCTAATGTTTCAAACACATAATTGTTTCCTTTGAAAATAGACATTATTCCCATTTAGAACCTTCTAATTCGAAACTGTCTATCAGATTCCAGTTCAAGAAAGAGTGAGATTCAAAAGGTCGCAAGTAATGTGAAGAGTACATGATAGAGAATTTTTTATTTTTTTTTGTAAAAAAGATTATTTAGAATGCGATTTCTATAATATATTGAATTCTATACGTAAAGGAAATGAAAGAATTAACAATAACTAGACATAAACATAGTAAAGGCTAGACTGTAAAGAACTAAATGCGTGAAAAAGAGGAAGCTTTGTTTTTTCATATTCGTCCTTGTCAGAAAAGAGTAGAGGTTACTGCTCAAAGAAATCTTCAGGGCTGTGTATGTACCAAATTGGTGTTGGCCACCGGTATCTTTTAATATCTGAGCGTTGCAAGGACTTTACACTTGTGCTATCCAAGTTATAGACACCAATGTCATAACGTTCTCCTCGAACACGAACCATATCGAAAACGAGAAGACGATCTATAAAATAAATATGATTCCCTTTATATCCGTGAAGACAAGAAGACACTATTGAAATTGATGAATTTTGTCCCAAAAAAAGCACATTTTCACCAATATTTCCCACCTTACACCAACTTCGACTACTAGGTTCAAACATATATAAGTTGAAGAAGCTTGTTTGATAACAATCATAAGTTTGGTCTTCCCATTCACACTGCAAGCTCAGATGTCGTTGAACCTGGAGCAGCCCCATTGAAGTCTTGACCAAGTAACGGTTTAGCAGATTCCCTTCTATTTGAGATAATGGTGGTTCTATAGTATCATTCAGTTTTGGAGAAGCAAACAAATCGAACACGTGCACATGATTTGTGAATGTCACAGCATATAAGAACTTTTGTTCATGATCAAAAGTGGCATCATCATATTCCATCATACCTTTGACAATGCATGTCCAGCTTTCATCTCCAAGTTTGCAGTAGGCCAAATAGTTACATTTTCTACCACAGATGGCAGCAACCATACAATTAGCTTTGCTAGGACTTGAAGATAGGATGACTTTCTCTAAAAAGCCACGGTGAACACAAAATGCAGTACCAATGCAACCATCATCATAAGGTTCAAGCTCATTCTCTTCACAGAATTCTCACATCAGTAAACATATACCGCGGTGGAAGGGACATTTGAACCTTTGTGAATGGGCTAAAGAGATAGATTCTAGGAGAGTCTTCATCAGTAGAAACTAACCAACCGTGGGAAGATCCTCGAAACCTATTGCTAACCTCAAGGCAGTGGAACTTTTTATCGTATAAACAATAAAAATTCTCATACTTTTCGTATAAACGATTGTACTTATCATATTTTTCATTTGTTTCTTCAGGAGGTAGCAGACACCACGGATGTGAGCGGCGAATAGTTGGCAATATAGACCTCCATGAAGTACAAACACATGCGAACCTAACTTCATTAGTATATGTATCAAGACATTAGCTATTAACCTCAACAGATCCCGGGGAAGCTCCGACCAGCCGGCCGCCGCCATTTATACTGATATATCAATAGGGAATTAATGAGATAATATATACCATCTGTACTATTTATATGTTGTTATTTGTTACAATATATATACTAACTCTGAAAATAATACTCCTATGTGTTGTACTATGTATCCTAATTATCTCTGTCTCATT
Source organism: Capsicum annuum (assembly GCF_002878395.1). Classification (NCBI taxonomy): domain Eukaryota; kingdom Viridiplantae; phylum Streptophyta; class Magnoliopsida; order Solanales; family Solanaceae; genus Capsicum; species Capsicum annuum. Next base: position 118,828,999 of record NC_061112.1, on the reverse strand, counting down.
AGAGAGCTTCTAATTAAAAGCACAAGGTACTATATACTACTACTCAGATCCAGAATTGATTAGTCATTTTTTTAAATTCAAAAGCAACGCAGCAAGATGAAATAAAGAAAATCATGAATATGCACAATAAATAAATAAATAAATTATAGCAGATAAAACGCAAAGAAAGGTCACCGGTTTGAAGAGAGACAGGTAGGTTTAATTGGCCAAACAGCAATATGAAGGTTGGTTTTGTAACGTTTCTCATTTACTATATGGTTTATACTTAGGTTTTGTTTTCCTTTTCCATGTGGATGACAAATTGGTCGTTTAGGCTAAAATTGGCGGGGCAAGACGAGCTAATGCCCAAGCCTGTTCAAATCTTGCTTGGACTAAGATGAGCTAAATAATAGATCATAACTCAATACCGCCCAACTTCAGTCACTATTTTTATAAATTTTCAGCTTAGCTTAACTTGAAATTTTATTATTAGTTAGCTAAATAAAAATAATTTGTACTTTTTGATGTTTCAGATACGAAAGTAAATAATTTACTCAACTGTCAATTTTTACTTTTTTATATCAATTTGGACTTTATAAATTATTTATGTAACGCCATGGATGTTTGGACGTCCAGTTAGAGCTAGAAACGAGCCTACGTGACTCTAAGACCGAGTAGAAATCGAATAGGGGTGAGTTACGATGTGTTGAGGAAGGTTTAGAGCAAGGAATTTGACTGTGCCTTGTACGGGGGAGGCCTTACCTTGGCCCCGCGTCATAAAAACGTCCCCCACCTATAATAAACGATCTGAAACCCCTTAATACGTTTCTCATTCTTCAAAAACATAACCCACTTCTCTTCAAAACTCCTAGAAGCAAGAATTACTTGGGTTCAAGATTTTAAACTTTAAGAGTCAAACTTTTCTCGAATTTTTTCCGCTAAGATATATGTAGAACGATCTTACTTCTATGGGTTTAAAAACATGTTTTATACATTGCTTTTGTTTTTGATGTAAACGTGTGTATGTTTGAGAGAGATAATTTCAATTTAAAGCTTTAGAGGAATCTTGAATGACACTGATTTTGAAAAATAATTCTTATTTGATCCTTAAATCATCTTTTGTGGTCAATGATATATTGTTTAAAAAGGGCTAAAGAGAGGATAAGAGATGACTAATGTGACTTGCAAGTCTTGGTATGACACTACTGTGAAGTCCCGAGATACTTTAATGCTTATTAAAAATCTCAAATTTATATTTATTTGATGGAGATTATGTGGGAGTTAAGACTTGCTCTTACTAAAGTCTTTTCTTACAAAGTCATGTCTATAAGGTGTTAGGACAAAATGCTTCTAAATGCTCATGTGAATTTAATTGGAATGAGTGAGTTCACATTGCGTTTGTTGAGTTAGTTACCTTGTGCTCTCTGTTTTCTCTTTGGATTTATCAAATTAATGTGGTAATTACTACCTTGCAGTAACATCTTTCCTGAAAATTAACTTTCATAGTTGACAAACCAAAAGCAATGATATTCTTAAGTTTAATGTCCCAAAATAGTGACTGTTCTCTGGAAACATGATCGAGCAGTGAAAACATATTTCATCCAAAATTTTGTGTGATTCTCTTTCATGTTGGTAATAACCATAATGTACTCCCTTAGATCATGATCAGGATAAAGCAACTTGTTGGAATTTTAAAGAAAACTTAAATAACTTAGTAACTGTACAAAAAGGATTACCAGTAGCCGTATAAAGGGTTACTGACTTGCCATGAATTGACATACCTGAATGGTTACCATATAAAGGGTCACAAGAAGCTGTACAAAGGGTTGCCACGATTGTCACAATGAGGCACAAATTTAATGTTGTATAAAGGGCCACGAGTAACCGTATAAAGGGTTATTAATTACCATAGTGGACATAATTAAAAATGTTCAATCGACTGAATCAATTTAAAGAAACCGAAAAGAACGAACTAATTATCTAAGCTATAAGTTTTGGTGATTTTTCTCTTCCTTTACTCTGTAATATGCTCCATAAGGCATGATGACTTGTTTTCTCTCATTCCCTTACCACATATATGTTTTATACAATGTCTCGTTCTGATTTTAGTAGTGGGGAATGTTGAGACTCACTGAGTAACGCTAGTGGTGTACTGACATTCTCATTGTGGATCCTATATTGACTTATGTCAATATAGGTGCAGGTAATTGTAACGCCCCAACAATGAGTCCCGAGATGTCACACGGTGCTTAGGATCACAAGTGATCCCAAGCTAACCCTTCTACTGGCATACTTACAAGCAAATGAATAAAATACATAAATCTAAACAAAATCAGCGGAAACATAAAACTTTTCTGAACTGGATCAATGCAAATCTGAACTTACAAGATTACAACTCTACTGTTACAAAATAAAATTGAAATTACATACATTAACACTACTGACTGCCTATGAAGCCTCTACGAGTACTGACTATAGATAGCCGGGTTATGACTCCCAACTATCCTAACCCAATACGACTAAATAAAAAAGACAATACAGAATTATACTTGACTTGAGTCCTTGAATCAAAAGAACTCATCCCCTGCTGATTGGAAGCTGCGAACTGACTGAATATGGTATATGCGCTACAACTTGTACCTACATTATGAGACAATGTAGCACATAGACATATATGTGGATCAGTACTTTGAGGATGTACTGAGTATATGGGGGTGTATGCAATAGTTAAATAATATCATCAATCTTTATAGAAATAATGCATGCTAAATGTAAATGACTCGCATAGCTTGAGAAAATCTAAAATCTAAAGCTCATAAATAATGAATAGTAAAGCATGTAGTATAAATCTCGTGAGTCATTACACTTAGTTATAAAATCTGTATTTCTGCATTATTCTCAAATCATAAAGGCTGAGTAAAAAAGAGCTCACCTTTGTATCTGAAAGCTAAAACTGTAACTTCGTAACTTAAATCTCAAGAAAATAATATCTGGGTAAGCTTGTGAGCTTTTACACTTTATTTCCAAAATCTTTGGGGAACATACTTTTAAAAACTTTCCTTTACTAGTAGAGAAAATACATCTTAAGGGAAAATACTTTAGGAACTACTTGCAAACTTTACTATTAGGAAAAAAAATACCCAAAAGCTATTTATTTAATTTTTTACTAGAAGGGAGGTTCTCTTAACTGACATAAACCATGTGAGCTTACATGGAGTCCAACGTCTTGCCCACGTTGGGAAGAGCTGTTCTACCCTTGCCATCAGAATAGAACCTTAAGTGATCACTATCTTAGCCCACTATGGGCAAATTCAAAAACCTACAGTGGCACGTAGTTATGGGGCATGAGACCTTGGAATCATACCCAACTCGGTGCTAAATACTACTCCCATACTTATTGCTCAGAACTTTTAGGAAATCCACCTTAAAATAGCATAAGAATTTATAATCAAGACAAATTATGCTTCTCTCCTTTAAATCTCAAACTATGTGAATAATATGGATTCCTTGGCTTAGCTTAGGATCAAAAGATCAATTTCTTTCCTGAAACTTGGTAAACAATCATCAAAGAGGCTTAAAATCATAATCTTCTTGAAATATCAAGAATAAATCTTATGACTTAAAACCCATGCTTCAAAATCATGTGAAAACATCTCAAAATTCATGATTGAAAACATAAACATTCGTAAATCATATTAAAATCTGGAAATTTCAGCAATCCTCATGAAAATATAAACAAACTCATGAAATTTATCTTCAGCAGGTCTCAAAAACTCATAATCTTATAAATAGTGATAATGGGTATGAAATTCCAAAATTCATGATTGATAACATAAACATCTCAAAATTCATGATTGATAACATAAACATTCGTAAATCATATTAAAATCTGAAAATTTCAGCAATGCTCATGAAAATATAAACAAGCTCATGAAATTTATCTTCAGCAGCTCTCAAAAACTCATAATCTTATAAATAGTGATAATGGGTATGAAATCCCAATTTAGAACTCATATATAAATATTCAAAATCATAGAAAAACGTCCAACTCAATATGCTTCTTGAAAATACTTCAACACCATCAAAATAATAAGATCAAGAATCTCAATATCATACTTAAACTCACTTTAGAAAATCTGAAAAATTGTGTTACGCGCATAAATACATGAAAATAGTCATGCAATTCAATATTCAATCACTTGTAAACTCATAATCTTCAAACAATATAAATTGGGTGAAAACTCTAAATTTAATTTCATGGGAAATTACATAAAATTTACTAATTTATAAGTTAAAACAAGTTTTGGGCACAAGGACGAATGGATTGTCCTTGTTGAAACCCCACATACCTTAGATGATTATCCTAGATGAGAAAGCTTGAATCTTGGATTTTCTAGGATGAATTGAATGTAAAAACTTGAACTTTTGAATCCTCAATGGTGTTCTTGAAGGTAGACACTTGAAGCTCTTGGTCTAGGGATCTTGAATCTTGAATCAATTTGGAAAAACAATGGTGGAATCTTGAGTTTCTTGAATATTGGGTTGAAACCCTAAGGTGTGTTCTTGAGAAAATTTGAGAGAATGAGGGTATAATTTGGTGTTTGGGGACTGAATCTCATGTTATTAGAGCTATTTAAGGGTGGGAACTGACCCAAATACCCCTTTTGGATGTGGAGCTTGACTACAGGAAATTACACTGGCTAGAATAGGCAGGGCGCTGCCTCGCTTATTGCCTCGGCTTACTGGCTCTCACGAAAATGGTTGTAACTTTTCGCTCAGGTATCGTATTTTTGCGAAATTGGTATCGTTGGAAAGATAATTCAGTTATCTATAATTTGGTGGGTCTTGAGATGAAAAATTTCATGTTTATTAAAAGTTATACACATTTGAAATAGACCCTTGTATAATCTAATGTCAAATTTTGGACGAATCAAATGATCTTAGCTTAACTTTGTTCTAAGTCATTGCTATGAACCTTTTTCACCTCTAAACCACTTCATAGACTATGATAATGATCATGAAACTTATATTCACATAGAAATTATTTGGATTATAGCTTATTCGCATAAGAACGATGGTTAGAATTCTAGCAAGAAAATACGGGGTATTACATTCTCTCCTCTTTGGGAACATTCATCCTCGAATGTGGCTAATTAGGTTGGAAACACTGAGGAATATGAGGCTATAAGCTATCATGCACAACTGAAATAAACTGAATAGATGAATCTTAAACATAATAAGTTACTGAACTGATCTGTGAGTGCATGATTTCTCATGAAAATAGCTACATGGCTAAGATAGAAACAAGAGTGCCAACTTATGAGTAACCATTACTTTACGCTGGATCTGATCTCATGAGAAAAAAATGAGTGGTTTTATAACATGAAAACTCGAGGTATTACAATACCTCCCCTTGGGACCGTTCGTCCCTGAATGATACCGATTTGGTTGAAAAA
>NC_061112.1:118777825-118820564 GCF_002878395.1 Capsicum annuum | reverse complement strand
TTATATACATTGACCGAACAGAGAAAACGCCACTAGGCTCTAAACTCGTAGATTTGTTGAGTAACATGGTTGGGTAATTCAAAAGGAATTGGAGTCAGCTCCCAATCATTATTACTACATATCAAGGCCAAAGAAAGACTGTAATGGTGTGATGAGAGGGCCTGCAATTTAACAGTTGGTTAGTTCCATGGATCAGATCAAAGGTTAATATGCCTTCACGATGCCAGAATCGATATAATCCCATGTTGGCAAGAGTTCCAACCCAACATGATATTCTTCAACAAAAGGGATCCATTGGCAGAGTGTTAAATACTTCAAGGTAAGGGTAGATGACCAAAGAAAGGGAGAATGGAACATATGTCAAGAAGTACTAGCTAACAAAGACTTATTTTTTGAACGAAGAGATTTCCAGGTCTGCTTTTAGTAGAGGATTTCCAGGTTATGAGGCACAGTTTTTTCTTGTGCGGGTTAGTACCCCCACATGAAGTCTCTTGTATATCATTCAAACACATAATTGTTTCCTTTGAAAAAAGACATTATTCCCATTTAGACCCTTCTAGTTCAAAGCTGTCTATCAGAGTCCAGTTCAAGAAAGAGTGATATTCAAAAGGTCGCAAGTAATGTGAAGAGTACATGATAGAGAATTTATTTTATTTTTAAAAAAAAGATTATTTAGAATGCGATTTCTATAACATATTGAATTCTATACGTAAAGGAAATGAAAGAATTAACAATAACTAGACATAAACATAGTAAAGGCTAGACTTAAAGAACTAAATGCGTGAAAAAGAGGAAGCTTTGTTTTTTCATATTCGTCCTTGTCGGAAAAGAGTAGAGGTTACTGCTCAAAGAAATCTTCGGGGCTGTGTATGTACCAAATTGGTGTTGGCCACCTCTATCTTTTAATATCTGAGCGTTGCAACGACTGTAAACTTGTGCTATCCAAGTTATAGACACCAATGTCATAACGTTCTCCTCGAACACGAACCATATAGAAAACAAAAAGATGATCTATGAAATAAATATGATTCCCTTTATATCCGTGAAGACAAGAAGACGCTATTGAAATTGATGAATTCTGTCCCAAAAAAAGCACATTTCGACTACTAGGTTCAAACCTATATAAGTTGAAGAAGCTTGTTCGATGAAAATCATAAGTTTGGCCTTCCCATTCACACCGCAAGCTTGGATGTCGTTGAACCTGGAACAGCCACATTGAAGTCTTGATCAAGTAACAGTTCAGCAGATTCCCTTCTATTTGAGATAATGGTTGTTCTATAGTATCAATCAGTTTTGGAGAAGAAAACAAATCGAACACGTGCACATGATTTGTGAATGTCACAGCATATAATAACGTTTTTTCATGATCAAAAATGGCATCATCATATCCCATCATACCTTTGACAATGCATGTCCAGCTTTCATCTCCAAGTTTGCAGTAGGCCAAGTAGTTACATTTTCTACCACAGATGGCAGCAACCATACAATTAGCTTTGCTAGGACTTGAAGATAGAACAACTTTCTCTAAAAAGCCACGGTGAACATAAAATGCAGTACCAATGCAACCATCCTCAAAAGGTTCAAGCTCATTCTCTTCACAGAATTCTCACATTAGGAAACATATACCTCGGTGGAAGGGAGATTTGAACCTTTGTGAATGGGCTAAAGAGAGATTCTAGGAGAGTCTTCATCAATACAAACTAACCAACCGTGGGAAGATCCTTGACACCTATTGCTAACCTTAAGGTAGTGAAACTTTTTTTCGTATAAACAATAAAACTTTTCATACTTCTCGTATAAACAATTGTACTTATCATATTTTTCATTTGTTTCTTCAGGAGATAGCAGACACCACGGCTGTGAGCGGCGAATAGTTGACAGTATAGACCTCCATGAAGTACAAACACATGCGAACCTAACTTCATCAGTATATGTATCAAGACAATTAGCTATTAACCTCAATAGATCCTGGGGAAGCTCCGACCAGCCGGCCACCGCCATTTACACTGATATATCATGAATAGGGAATTAATGAGCGAATGTAATACCATCGGAACTATATATACATGTTGTAATTTGTTACAATATACTAACTCTCAGAATAATACTCCTATGTGTTGTACTATGTATCCTAATTATCTCTCATTAGAGAGCCTCTAATTAAAAGCACTAGGTACTATATTCTACTACTTAGATCCAGAATTGATTAGTCATTTTTCTAAATTCAAAAGTAATGTAGAAAGCTATAAATGAAATAACGAAAATCATGAATATACACAATAAATAAATAAAACATAGTAGAGAAAAGGCATAGAGTGTTCACCGGTTTGGAGAGAGACAGGTAGGTTTGATTGGCCAAACAGCAATATGAAGGTTGGTTTTATAACGTTTCTGATTTACTATATGGTTTATAGATAGGTTTGTTTTCCTTTTCCATTTGGATAACAAATGGATCGTTCAGAATAAAATTGGGCGGGTTAAGATGGACTAATGCCCAGCCTTGCCAAATCTTGCTTGGACTAAGATGGGCTAAATAATAAGTCATAATCCAACTTCACTCACTATTTTTATAAATGGATAAATTACACAAATCTCAAACTTAAGGCACCATATTACAAAATATCCCTTAATATTTTAAAAATTACATAAAATCCCTGGTGATATATTTGCTTTAACTTTCACACCCTATTTTCTCTCCTCCATTAATGTCGTTTCTCTCTCAACCTTATACGCATCTTCTCCCCCCCCCCCCCCCCCAACAAATTACTCCCATTAAATCTCTCCCATTTTAGCAGATTTAGAGTCAACGTCCTTCTCCACTACTTCAACTGATTACCATCGTAATTTTTATCATTAAATTTCAAAATTAGTCAAATATTTCAAAGAGGTTAGCTGTTTGTTTATGTGGGTTTTAAGTTAGTTTTTAACAAGAGAAGTCAATATTTATATATTCGTCAAATTACTTTGTGTTTATTTGTTGAATCTTCAATGACTAATGAAGATTCACTCTCATTCAGCTTGGGAATTTCACAAATTGAAACACAAAAAGGTGTTCATGATAGTAATAAGTTTTGGGTTTTATTCTGGGCAAATTTGATTACACCAAGTTAGGTTTTAGTGAAAATCATTCAAAGCAGCGGAATGATCCTGAAAAATTAAAGATTTAAGAGAATATTTTGCTGCTAAAAATCAAGATTCCGACATGTAAATGGAAGATTAGGATGAAATTGAACATATCTCCAAATCCCCGTCGGAGCAGATATTGTTATCGCAAGTGATTCGTAACTAGTGATTCATATACCTGGCGATTCATATAATAATAGATTAACAGTTTAACTTCATATTGGTGATTCATATTTTTTTGGTGATTCATATGGGTGTTACACTAAAATGATATTTTAATTGGTGATACATATATTGTTCTGGTGATTCATATGGGTATTATACTAAATTGATATTTTCATTGGTGATACATATATTGTGCTGGTGATTCATATGAGCGTTAGAGTTACATATTTTCATATAGAATAAGAGTGATTCTTAGTGGATCATTTTTTTTTGTTGATACATATGTGATAACACTTTCTGTACTCATTTTATTGTTGTTGTAATTTATAAACATGTGATTCATTTGACTTATGAATCATCTTCTATTTTTTGTTGTTGGCAGAATGTTAGTTTGATTGTGAAAAATCAAACTTCCCACAACATAAGGATTGTTAGTGCACACAACATCAATGTAGTAGATATGCTTAAAGAGGTATTGAAAGATGAAGGAATTGGAATTTTCAGAAGCACTTGTTTTGGATCATTTCTGGACCTGCCTAATTGTAACTTTCAAGGATCGATTGCAAGGTGTTTGATGACCTTAGAGGTCCAACACTTATATCAGGATCAACTAAGGGTGTTGGTCAACAATACAATTCTTTGATTTTCACTGTACGAGTTTGCTATCGTTACCGGGTTAAAATGTATCGGCAACGTAGATGATTTTAATTATTCAGACCTTCCACTATGTCGACTACAAAAAAATATTTTTCGAATTCGATAGCAAATGTAAAAAAGGGTGAATTGGTCAAGTTTTTTTTGAATAAAAATTGAGGAAAAATATGGAAGATGCGGTAAAAATTAGGATATTGTACTTTATACACACATTTGTGTTCTCCCAACTAGATAAAATCAATATCCCTGCTCGAGACTTCCACATGGTGGATGATAGAAGTTATAGTCGTTTTTCATGGGGAAAAGTGGCTTTTAAGAAACTAATGGCTTCTATTAACCAATCGATGAATGAGGTCCAAAAGTTTTACCGTCTGAGTAGCATGCCTTACACGCATTAGATTTGGTGGTACGAATGTTGTGCTGCAGTTGATGAATCATATGTCATTCATGTTTACAATTTAATCCCAAGGATGATAAATTGAAAAGTGGTTAAACCTAAGCCTAGATACGAGGATCTGATGGCTGATATGTTTCGTAAGGTAGTATTTTTTTCACCAGGATACTTTTGTCTGTCTATTTTTAATTTTTAAGGTACTTTTAATGTTTGGTCCTTTGTGTTATTTTTGTTGCAGCTTGTATCCAAGAATCTAACCCCGTCACTACAGAAATTGAACTATCTTGAGTTGCCCAACCCTTTGATGTTTGGTCCAATAGATCATGATGCAAATATAGCACAGACAGTATCTGTACAACAAAAATCTGAAAGGACTGCTCCTACTGAATTTGGAGATAAATTTGATGATTTCAGTTCTCCTCTAAATGCAGACTTTCTCAAAAAAAATGAGGCTTGATGCTGGTCCATCTTCACACACTCCTGTGAAGAAAAAAAATTAGTTGAGGAGTCTGAAAAATTTAGTTCAGGAGTGGCAAAGACAAAAAAACAGTCAGAAAAGTTGTCCAAAAAGAAACATTTGGTAGGTTCATCAAGAGATCATTCATAGACTTGTGTTTTCTTAGATAAAGATAAAGTTGTCCATAATGTTGAGATGAGGAATGCCGATAAAACATCTTTTGCTGGAGAGGAAAAGCTATCACTATCCAAGTTAGATTCGGACAACATAAAGTGTTATGTTAAGACTTATGTAAGTGTAACATTTTGTTCGTTTGTTGTGTTAATGTTAAAACAGATTCTAGGTTAACATGAAATTCAAAATGTTATTCACAATGTAGGTTGACATGAAATTGAATGATCTTCAAAAGTTAATGGTGAACTATTATACGAGATTTTTGGGAATTGTGAAAGAAGGTTTTGCTTCATATGGCAAGGTATTGATAATTAGTCATTAATATCACTATGCTTCTGTATTATTCTAATTTGTGATATTGCAGGTTGCTTAATATTCACTGCATGAAAGTGAAAAAGGTATCCCGAATAGAGAAAGGGATCCTCCTCAATCTCTTAATAAGCACAAAATGGATGCTAAAAGTGACAATGTTGTAGATGATGCCGGTCAATCATCTAAAGTGGGTGGCAATAAAGAAGAAGCTGAGGAATGCTTAAAGGTAGTTAAATTGACTTAATTATATAATTGATTTGTTACAACTTGCTCAAAATATTAGCCTCAAATAGTTTAAATGTTATTTTTTGAAGTGTTGAAACTGTTATTATATTGGTGTATATGTATTGATTAAGTTACTAATATGTACCACTTTGATACATCTGAATTCATATGTATCACCTTGATACATATAGACAATTTAATCAAGATTTTCAGTAACAAACATATGTTATGTGTTCCTTATGTTTTCAAAATGTATCATTTTCGTACATTTGTTTCAACCTTTATCAATTTGATACACACAAATAATTAAATTGATTTATATCATAAATTAAATCTCACACATTATTAAATTTGACATATGTCAAATAGGAGGCTGAGAGTTCGTACACTGAAAAAGTCCAAGAAGAAGATAGGCATAATACAGTTGTGGAAGTAGATGAAGACATAAGGGACGAGCGTATAAAGGTAATATCGATTTACTTATAGTGAATTTTATTTTGTAATTACTCACAAATATTTATTTTTTATTGTTTGGTACATTGAAGTTGTTCATTATAATGGTCACAACCTTATTTTTAGTTTTTCTGGGGTATAACAACTTTTCATAAAATTGTTTTAATCTTATTTAAAGATTATTGAAGTTTCAAGTACCAAAAGTTGGTTAGCTGTTATGTAAGTTTTACATATTTGTCCATACGTATCATTATGATACATATAGATAGTTTAGGCACTTCAATTCTAAACTTTATTATAACACTAAGTTCACTTTTTACATACGACACATAGGATTCTGAAGAAGCCCTTCATAATACAGATGAGCATTTATCTAAAGCTATTACTTTGTACGTACCATCATTATCTGTTGCCTATCCAACAAGGATCACTGATATGCTGCTACAGCTATTGACACATGTGATCGGCAAGGTAACACGGATAGTCAATGTTATATTAGCGGCAACGCTATTGCAGCTATTTCTCAGGTCCCTGTCTGCAAGACTAATCTGACATATGTTAGGAAAAAATCTTCCAAGAGAAATAGGCAGTCTTCAAAACTATATCAGTCACCATTTGTAAGTGTTTTTGATTCTCGGTCAAAAGATAAAGAAGTCATCCAGCCGTGCAAAAAGTTGAGCTACCCGTTTGACTGTCATAATATTAATGGACCATATGATGAAGATGTCTTCTCTAAGTTCTCTCTTTAGATGTCAGTTGTCCTATACAACACAAAAATTAGTAGGTAAGATTGATGAATCACCTTTCAAAATATCATATATATGTATTACTCTCAACACTTATTGGAATCATAATTTGAATGCAGGAAAGGAAAGGATGAGCACTACACGGCCAAATACTGTGACCTAAAACCAAAGCTTGATTTTGTAGTTGCACACCCGGTGAAAAAAAGTTGGTTTCATGACATGGCCCAATCAAGTAATTGCTGGAATGATGAGGTATGCCTCAAAGAAATATTTACAGCAATTAACAGTTTTATTAATTTTATTTATATAAGAACAAACTGAATTTTATTACATTACCCAATCAAACTGATGTTTGCTGTCTGCATATAGGTTTTCTGGTAACACATGTATCAGAGTGATACATCTAGAAATAATATGTATCACTGTGATACTGTAAGACCCCGCAAAATCTTAAGCTTAATTCAGTCTACTTGTGCCTATTAAGGGGGTCCCATACTTAGAAAATTCTAGCTAAGATTCCAGACTTAGTTTATTTGGCGTTCAAAGGTTTGCAATCTCATTTTGCGACCTAAATGTCCTTTAATGGTCTATATCTTTAGTAATTCATGATCAGGAAGGTCAATAAGTGTTCCCGAACAAGTTTTGGATTTTTTGGAACTCGTTTAAACTATGTTTGGAGTTGCAAAGCAGTGGGCCAATGCGATCTCGGCGCGCCGCGTCGCCTATCGTGTTGGTCAATAATTGTGCAGGGTGATAGAGCCAAAAGTACTGAGGCTTGGTGCGATCATGGTATGACGTATCGATCATAGCGTCAATGGGTCAATGCGCCGCATCGCCTGTAGCGTCGATGCCCAATTTTTCAGTCATTAAATATCCGCATTCTTGAGGGCAAAAGAGTCATTTTTCCATCCCTATATAATTCCCAAACACGGGATTAAGCCTCAGATGCACCAAAATATACTCCTTTCTCTCAAAATCCTCTCAAGAACACATTAGGATTTTCAATTAGGGATTTAAATTGTAAGGAAATTCCACCGTCAATCTTCACGAAATAATGAACTAAGGTATGTACAGTGTTCATTCATGGATTCCTTTCATCCATGAAGCTCAAGAATCCTCTTTTAAACTATAAATTGTGATGTTTATGTTGTGGGTTGATTGAAATCATGATAGTATTGTTGTATGATTCCCAAGTTGTGGTTTTTTTGTGTTTGTCATGAAATTACGTTAGTATGTAAGATGAAATCCATGAATTGAGTTGCTTATCATGTGTAATTTGATGAATACACCTATGCGTTAAATGGAGCATGCAAGGTGTTTGATAAAATGCATAGTATAGTAGGAATCATGTATAATGACTCAATTGTGTTTAAATGCTAAATGCTTCCAATTTACTCATGTTTAACATGACTTCCATATTATTGAGTATGAATTATGCTTGCTTGATGAAATGTCCATGATACTAGAAGTATGTAAGCAAGCCATGATTATGTGCTCCCTTGTCCATGTATTAAATTAAGGTAATCAAGTGCCTCATGACATACTCTCCAACGAATATATATGATGAATTGTGGACTCTAGTCATGTGTTCAAGAGTGTCAAGTTGTGTCAGTTTCATTCTATCGAGTCCTGGGGGTACTTGTACCCGAGAAATATAGCTGTGTACCTAGAGCCATGTCATGTTTTCACGATAATCTTAGTCAAACCATGATCAGTAGAATTTAGTCAGTCTCATGACTCAGGAAAACTCAGTAAATTCAGTACCAGTACAGTCTCTTCTAAAATTCTCAGTACTCTCAGTAATCTTAGTAATTTAGTTGTATCAGTAACCTCATGAAATCAATCAGTTAACAGATTCAAAAATATTCCATCAGTCCGTGGAATACAATGAACTCAATCCAGTTCATCTCAGTATTATCAGATCAGTTGAATCAGCATGACCAGTCTCGTTTATTTTAGTTAATCATGTTTAGTGTCTATTCAGATGGGAGTAGAAATTAGCACCGAGTGAACCCAAGGATGGGAACACACACTGTCAGATGATGGTGTGATTCTTAGAAGTCATTATTTTGTTCCAAAACTATGTAGCCAGCACAGGTTGAGATATCAACACTGTCAGATAAGGGTTGATGAGGTGGATAACAACTATCAGATGAGGACCCCACCATTCTCTTTTAGGGACACTGTTAGATATAGGTCACTCACAGCTTGTCATTACCAGTGGTGCGATATTGACACCCTTCCAATTAGGGTTATAGATTGGACCCCAATTCAGCTATTATAGCGCATTGGGGCATGTTGATTAGATGACTACCTCCTACAGTCTCAGTCTCAGTAATAGAACTCAGATAGTTCTACAAATTTTAGGACTGTTAGATACAGTCACTCAGTACAGTACAAAACTCAACTAGTTCCATCAGAACTTAGACTGTCAGATACAGTTGCTCAGTGTTAGTATACTAGTTATGCAAAACACATGTTATCAGTATTCAGACTCAAGATTTTTAGATATAGTCAATCAGATCAGTTCTTCATAATCAGAACTATCAGAAATAATTATTCAGATATCAATGTCAGTAAACTCAATTGTCAGCTTACCAGTAATATAGTAAATTTGTATTCCAGCAATAGTAAACTCAGCTATCAGTAAATTCATGTTATTAGTGGACTCTGTAGTCAGAAATCAGTATTCAGTCCTATCACGATGTCATATATAGTTACGTATTCATGCATGTATTCTCACATTCATGTTAGTCAGTCAGTTAGTATTGTTCATGGATATGAACCCCTGGCATTTAGCTATGGTGATAGGACTCACTTGCATATTCTCACATTCATCTCACTTGCATACCAGTACATTCTAAAATACTGACGAATTTGCGCTATGGTGTTTTACTTTACATTATAGGTCTAGAAACACGAGCTCCAGAGCATCAGTAGCATCCTAATTCAGCAGTCAGAGTCAGCAGTGAGTCCTCATCCTTCTAGGACATGATGATTACAGTATTATTTCAATTTTTTAGTCTATTTCAGTAGTTGGAGTTAGTTGAGAACCTATTCCATCAACTCCTTATTCAGACAGTTCAGAGGCTTTCAAACTACAGCATGTTCAGGCAGTTATTTCATTTGTTTTGGTATTTTTATACTATATTTTCAGTTATGTATCAGTATTCAACCTTATGGCCTTTCAGTTCATGTTTCTATATTTACGACATTATTATTATTATTATTATTCAGTGCTCAGTTACAGATATCAGTCATGGGTTAGCTTGTGGTCCTTCGGGGTCATGAGCACCGTGTAGCATTCTGGGTACTCAGATTTGGAGCATTACAGATACATACGTTGACTAACATAAATTTATATTTTTAAGTGTTTTCCAGTCGATGTTTTTTAAATTCATAAGTATCAACTGTTTTACACTTACTCTTGTGTATGGATTATATGAATCACATGTTCTTATACATTTTAATTTTATATACAGCACATCGATGTGGTATTCTACTATCTTAGAAAGAAAGCAAAACTGGATAAAATAAGTGAATATAGATATACCACTTTGAATTGCATGTTCATGAACTACATCCATGAACCATACACTCATTATCACCGAAGTCATTCTGATATTGATCTTAACTCACATGACAAAAATGTTTGATCAATTAAGTGGCTTCGGTGGAGAGATCAATTTGTGAAATTATGTAAGGACTATGTATTTTAGCCGGTATTCCATGGCATTTGATTGACGAGGTGCATGTGCCAATAAATTGTAAGGGGTCGTTTCACTGGGTGTTGGCAGTCATAGGACTCAAGAAAATATGCATTCATGTGTATGACTCCTTGAAAGGTCATAGAAGTCATGGTGATGAGATAAAGGAGCTTACTGAAATATTGTCAATTTATTTGACAACATTTAGTTTTTTTGAAAAAAAAAGAGCGCATAGACTTGTCCCTACTAGAAGCATACAAGGAAAAGACAGACCAAGATGCATTTGATGTTCAGTTTGTTGATGGAATTGTATAATAATCGAGCGGCACATTGTAAGTATCATTTATTCTTTTAAATATATTCTTTTACATAACAGTTCACAGCACTCCATAAAATACCTACTGTTTTGTTTTCCAGGAATTGTGGCTTGTTTGTTGCAGTATATGCTGAATATCTAAGTGATCGATATCAAATACCTTCTTCAGATTTTGATACAGAAAAGCATCGTACAAGATACACATCCTTGTTATGGGATATGGTATGAACAAGGCATGCAATGGATATGTTAGTAACAATCAAGATCTGCCTAGGCCTAAACACATTTTTATTCCATCTGAGGATACAGAGATGATTGATGTTGAGCCGTAGTTGTTTAGTATTTGTTGTGTGATAAAAGAATATTAGTTTCTTTTAAGTTGACAAATGGTTGGGCATTTCTGAATATTTTATGACAACATGTTTTATGTATTAAGTTTTCAGTATTTTTATTTTTAATGTCATGACATTTTATTTTAACAGCTGGTGTGGTATTACAACTTTTGCTAAATGATTAATTTATAAAAATGTATCACTAGTTTTGTTTAATAGCCTTAACAATAAATCACGCATCACTAAGATGAATCACATTACTTTGACTAACGGTAAATATGAATCATATAACATTATTAAAACTTTTAATACTGAATCAATTGAAAATAACATGTTAAAAATGTATCACCAATTAATCTGTTCAATTTAATTACTAATATGAATCACATAATTTTTTTGAACAATTAATATGAATCATATAACAGTATTAAAATTTTTAATATGTATCAACTGAAAATAATATGTTGAAAATGTATCACCAATTAACCTGTTGAGTTTAATTAATAATATGAATCACATATCTTTAACGAACGGTTAATAAAAAGTCCTATAAAAGTACTAAAAATTTTAATACTGAATCAACTTAAAACAATATTTTGAAAATGTATCACCAATTAACCTATTCAGTTTAATTACTAATATGAATCACATAATTTTCTCGAACAGTTAATATGAATCATATAACAATATTAAAATTTTTAATAAGTATCACTTTATAAATTCATGTAGGAAATGTATCACTAACATTCCTCATGAACTCTAACATATCTGCTGAGTAGAATAGTTCTAATTAATTATTAACAGTGATCTTAAAATAAACATGTCTATTTTCATTGTAAACAAAATATCCCAAGCAATAAATTTTGAGTATTTAACTCAAATTATTGAATTCAAATCATTGAATAAATTAAACAAGTCTGAGTAAACTTCAAAGAAAAATATCACATCTCTATTGAAAAGTGATTGCAAATGCATCTGTTATTGCCTTCATACCCATACTTGTCAACACGATTTGAGGTTGATGAAAATTTTTCACTACTTTTCTTTTGTCTTCCTTTCTTCGATCTTCCTGGTTGGCACTTATATTCTGAAGGTAAAACCACATCTTTTAACACCTCCGGTGGTACATGCCAATCTCATTTATCAGGCATTGGATATAGTGGCATTTCATAAGTCTTCACAAGTGTCTCCTTCTTGTAGTAATTAGAATAGTATGACTTCATTTCCTTTATATGTTTTCTTTTTAAAACAACAATAGTGTGCGCGCATGGTAACTCATCAAGCTAAAACCTACCGCAGTTGCATGTTCTATTATCCATCCGAACAATGTATTTTCTTCCTTCCTCATACACACTGTATATGTAGTTAGTTGATTCTCTAATCTGAAAATATTATTTCATAAAGAGTTATGTTAATCAACATAGTATATGAATCATAATATTACAGATAATTAAATATAAAGAACTAGATTTCAAGCAGAGGCATATTTGTGCAAATGTATCAAAGTGATACATTTGAGTTCCAGATGTATCACTTTGATACATCTGTTATTAGATAGTTAAAGAAAATCTTCAAATCAACTTACATAAGTATAATAAATATTAAATAACTTACCATCATATGCGATGACTTTGCCTTATTCAATTGAAATTTTTTTTGAAATCTATCTCCCAATGAGTTTTTAGCAAGAAAACTAGACCGATCTCTATTTTTGCGGTTCCATGCACCAAATAAGATTTTGACCTGTTCAAGAAAATCTAAAATTAATAGTTCACGTGCCTCAATAAGACGAGAGTTGATATATTCTGTAATGTTGGAAGTCATCATCCTTACCCAATTTATTGGAGCATGAACTCGTGATCACTTTTCAAATTCAGCGTTTTTCAGATATACCTTTACTCAATTGTCAATCTTTCCTACTTTACACATAAGCTCATCAAAATCATCCAACTTGTATGCTTTCTTCATGGCAAAAAACTCGTTGGTTAGCTTGTCCTTACTCTTTCTATTATTTGTGTAGACATTATTTCAAAGATGCCAAATACATGTCAAATGTGGTATAAATGGATAGACCACACTAACCGCCTTGATTATGCTTTCATGTCTATCATAGACAACACACATATTATCGCACTCACTGAAGCACACTTAAATTGCTGGAAAAACCACATCTAGGATGAATCATTCTCAGAATCTACAACCTCATACGCAAGCAGCAATATATGTACTGATACATAACATCAACCATTTATTATGTAAAATTTATACAACAATTACCATCATCTGTAAGAAAAATATGTATATGTAGGTAGGCATTTTCTTATATCCATTAGCTGGTCGCCCTCTCAATGTCATTAAAGCACATTCATTATGTAACACTCCGTATTTTTTTGCGCTAGAATTTTAACCATTGTTCTTACACGTATAAGCCCTAATACACATGATTCCCTTGCAAAAATAAGTTTTATGATAATTATTCTAGTGTGTGAAGTTCCTACTAGGTGATGAATGTTCATAGAAATCACTTAGAGCCAAGTTGAGCTAAGAACCTTAGATTCACCTATAGTTTGGTGTTTGATTCTACAAGGGTCAATTTTGAAAGTATATAAATTTTTATGTATGCAGAACTTTTCACATATATACCTACAAAATTGAAGATAATTGAATTAGCTTTCCAACGATACCAATTTCTCCTAAATCCAATACCCGAGCGAAAAGTTATACCCATTTTTGTGAGAGGCAATAAGGGTGTGCGATGGGCAGTACGCCGCCCAACCAAACTTGGGCGATGGGCAATGTGAATCAAAGCCTAGATTGGGTGATTGACTGGGCGACACCTAAGTCATTACCAAGTTCCAAAAACACTTTATTTTGACTTATATCAAGGGTGTTGAAGTCATTTCACACCCCTAAACCATCCCTAATCACTCCAAATCATTATAAGGGGTTTTAAACACATTATTTACAATCACTAATTCCCCAATCAGCCAAGTTACGATCCAAAGCGCTCTTTCATTCCAAAGAACAAGACTCAAGGGCATTTCACAAGAAATCAAGGAATTCAACCTTAAAGGTTTAATCTTTTTAAAATTTCATCATCATTAAGGTGTCTGGGATTTATGAACAAGGATACCCTTTTATCCTTGTGCCTAAATTTTGGTCTTTATTTAAGATTTCATATTTTGTAAATTAGGGTTCATACCCAATTATCATTATTTGGAGATTATGATGTTACAAGTAGTTTAAATATTTTATTGCATGTCTATTTTCACATCTTTATGCGTGTGACATGAGTTTACAGATTTTCAATTGAGTTTTAAGAATGATATTATGATTCTTGATTTTAGTATCTTGATATTGTTAAAGTATTCCAAGAATTATATTGAGCATAATATTTTTCTGTGAATTTGCATGAGGTTTAAGCATGGGTTTTAATCCCTAAGTCTAAGTATTGATATTTCAAGGAGATTATGATTTTAAACCTCTTTTATGAGTTGTTTACCTAGACTCAAGAAAGAAATTGATCTTTTGATTCTAATCTAAGATAAGAAATTTGCATTATTCATATTGATCATGATTTAAAGAAAGAGAAGCATAATTGGTTTCATTATAAACCCTTGTGGTGTTTTAAGGTGGATTTTCTAAAGTTCTGAGTGATAAGTATGGGATTAGTATTTAGCACCGAGTTGAGTATGATTCCAAGGTCTCATGCCCCAAAACTAAGCGCCACCGTAGGTTTATGATTTTCCCATAGTGGGCTAAGATAGTGATCACTTAAGATAAAGTTCTATTTCGATGGCAAGGGTAGAATAGCTCTCCCCAACGTGGGTAAGACATTGGACTCCATGACAGCTCACATGGATTATGTCATTTAGAAGAACCTCCGAAAGTCCCTAAACTCTAAGCCCTAATAGAAAAATAATAACAGAATAGTTCTTAGAAACGAAGTGTAAATGCTCACAAATTTACTTAGATATTGTCTTACATAAGACTTCAGTTATCAGATTTCAGCTTTTAGTTTTTATATGATAAAGGTGAGTCTTTTTTACACTTAGCCAACATGATTTGAAAACAGAATAAGACTATAGATTTTTAGAACTAAGTTTGGTGGCTCATAGAATTACCTTTACTCTTTACTTCTCGTGATTTATGATTTTACAGTTTTGATTACTTAAGCCAAGGTGTGTTCCTTACACTTAACATGCAGGTTTTGATAGTTTGTATGACCAGTGCATTATTGTTTTACTTATGCATTCACCCTCCTACATGCTCATTACATTACAAAAGTACTGATTCATATATACGTCTATGAGTTATATTATTTAATAATGTAGGTACTAGTTATAGCATGCATATCATAATCAAACAGTTGCAGATTCCAGCTAGCAGGAGATAAGTCCTCCTACTCCGGGGAATTCAGTTAGATGTTATTTATGTAATTTACTTTTTTACTCATATGTATTGGTTAGCGGTAGTTGGAGTCATATCCCAACTATCTATAGTCAATATAGTAGAGGCTTCATAGACAGTCAGTATAGTTGATGTATTCAGTTTTAGTTTTATTTTGTATGAAAAGAGTTGTATTCATCTTAATGTAGATTTGTATTGATTAAGTTCAAAAAAATTTTATTTTCCACATTTTTCTTTAGATTTATGTGTTTTATTCAGTTGCTCATAAGTTATGCCAGTATAAGGGTTAGCTTGGGATCACTTGTGGTTCTAAGCACCATGTGACATCTTGGGACCCATTTTCAAGGCATTACAAACTTGGTATCAGAGAATAGAGTTCAAGTGTCCTAGGGTGTCTATGAAGCCGTGTCTAGTAGGGTCTTGCAGAATAGTACAGTGATGTCTATACTTTTCTTCGAGAGGCTACAAGATATTTAAAAAATGTCTTTTTTCTTTCATAATGTAGATCATGCTGTAAAGTTCTTCTCTCAAAAACTTTTGTCGAGTCGTGCGTAACTCCATAATTCTCTATCTATACTTATTCTTGAGATAAGATGATTAGCAAGTTCCAATTACTCCTAAAATAATGCGCTCATATTTACTATCAGTAACTTCAGAAGTCATACAAGGAGCTTGAGAAGAGCTCCTTAGTGTGTTATAAGTTCCTCAAGTTGAAAGTTATGTCCGTATCCATATGATTTATTCAGCTAAGATAGAATAAGACGTGTATCCAGATTTCTCAGAGAGATAGTATGAACCTAGATTGTTAAGTAGAGTTTTTATTCGAGGAGTATTGCCACCTAGAGTGTTATGATTTATAAGTAGTAGAACCTTCTTATAGTTGGAAGTGTGGGTTTAGAAGTATAGTGAACAGAAAGAAGGGAATGACGATTGATAGAAATTATAGAGATAAGCTTGTGCATGTTATCGAGGTTGTGTTGAGATGATATATCCTTGTGTGTTAGTTTAGTGAAAGGTAGATAAGGAGTTATTGATGGTATTTATTGTGTTTGAAAAGTATAGGATATTCATGAAGTATTTAGTGGTTGAGTATTGTTAATATAGTCTTCCCCAAGTGGCTATGATTTGTTGATGCTTTAAGAGATACAAATGTAATTTAGGTGTATAGATGAGTAAATAGTCATAATGTATATAAGGAGGATGTACTAGCAGATTTTAATAAGTTACACCATATGATGATGATCGATTATTATTTCTTAAAGTTCTAGTGGACTAGTGTTTCTTGATATTTTATTTTATAGTTTTCAAGTGAGAATAGTATGTGAGATTGGATTGTTAATCATGACTAGAACTAGACTCTAAGTTGGAATAGTGAATGACTATTAAGGTGGAAATAATGATTGCTTGGTTAGTCATGCTAGTTACATGGAGATGATCTAGTATGCTTGAACAGTGCATGTAAGAATTTAAGTTTGTTGATTTGAAATTTAGCATGATGTTATAGGCATGATGTAGAGGTGTGCCCAAGGTGTTAATGGGTTGAATTATTTTTGAAGTTTATTAAGTGTTGTGCGTGGTTAATAGTACCCTTGAGTTTGTTAAGTGAAAGAAGGTTAGCATATAGTACAGGTGCTCTTAATAGCTAAGTTGAGGAGTTTTGGATAGATAGTGTTGAGTCTTTTAAGTATGATTTTGATTCTTATGATTTGGAGAAAAATATAAGTAGGCTATGATTTTGTGTTTAGTGAGGTAGATATGTTTGCTAATGAGAGTGTAAGTCTTTGATGATGATTATTGAAGCTAGAAAGTTAAGAATAGTATGTATCAAGCAGGTGTTCAGGAATGAAGTTAGTATAGTTTGTTAAAAGATTGGGAATAACCATGTTAAGTGTTAGAATCTAAGTTTGTATCTTTGTAGATTGAGCTAATAGAAAGTAGAGTTGAAGAATTAGACAGTGTGAACTCATAGTATGGTGATACTTTCGAAGATTCTAAGTTAGTAAGTGTTCAAGTTATTAGATAATGACTATTGGGGCCAAAGAAAAATAGAGTTGTATCTTAGAATGAAGTATTAGTAGTGGGTTTTACACTTTAAGGTGTAGTCTTTCAGGGTAAATTTGTTATTTATGTGTATTGTTATACCCCATATTCTAGAGTAAAGTGATTGCAGTTTAGATTAGAGTTTAGTAAAAGGTTCCACAGACTTAGAATAATGACCTTAATCTAAGGGGGAGATGATAGTAGTGATAAACAGTTGTTGAGATGGGTTTTTTCTTGTTGAGGAAAAATTGTTGACTGCTTGCTGAATGTTTGTTTTATATGAGGCTATAAGTTTGAAGTAATATCGAGACTATGCTTTTGGTATGCGTCATAGTTAGTTGAGATTTTGTATGTGTCTTCTTAAGAATAATGCAAGAAAGTTGTTAATGATAGAAGTTTAGAGATAATGAGGAAGAGGTTTTTATGGTTATTTTCCTAGAAGTTCTTATGTGATTAGAATGATAGGCTTGAATGTTTTGTTGGTATATTAGTGGATGGGCACGTTGTGTGCTGAAGATTTCATAGTAAGAGGTTGAATTTTGTTATCGAATTGATAAGAAGAATTATCTTAGAGAGACGAAGTTGTGAAAATGCTTGGGGTGTTGAATTCATGGTTCAGACTAGTGTTATAATATTATGTGTAGTATGTTGTGATTCAAGTTAGGCTTGAACATGGTGAGAGAATTTAGTTCAGATCTGACATTAGTATATGAAGTTATATGTACCCGTGTGAGCTTGGTATTCAATGGGAGAGAGTATAGTTGAAGAGAGTATTTGAGAAGTCTTTCTATGCTTGAAAAATTAGCAGTTGCATTGTCTATGGCCAAGTAATTCTAAACTAGTTTATGTATAATAGGCCTATGTTCCATGTTAAAAATTTGTAGCTATATTGAGAATTCCTTCTTCAGATATCACACTCAGATCATACCCAATATTTTTTTTCCCTAATGTTATTAGAACTTTTTGCAAAGAGTGCTAAAGAAATATTCTAGTTGAGTATAAGCTTTCAGTATAATTCAGTCCATATAGCTACCAATTTAGTTTAGTTATCAGACAGACAAGTTCCCATGGTTTTCCATATTTCCTATTCCTGAAGTAATTCATTAACATCTATGCAATTTTCAAATTCAGTTCAGTCCAAGTATCATGTTTCAGATTCATATATTTAGTCACGACTCAATTCATAAGTGTTCAAAGCATAACCTAAGTTTTCCAAGTATTCCAGTCCAGATAGTGTAATACCCCTTGTACAATTTTATTCTCATTTTCTCATGGTTCGTGCTTGCATGATTCATCACTTTGCAGCTCTATACGTATGATTGTATTATGAACACCTTAAGTGAGTCCTAAACTCTAAGCATGAATCAGTTCCTAATGGTCAGTAAAGTCAACTCAGTTCAAAATTCAGCTTCATCATAGAAATTTTTAAAGTTTCGCTCAACCATATCCTTATTATCAAACACATTATTCCATGCTACTAATGTTTCAATAATTTTCTACCCATCATTCGAGGACGAATGATTCCAAGGGGGAGATAATGTAACATTCCGTATTTTTTTCTGCTAGAATTCTAACTGTTATTATTATGAGTATAATTCTTAATATAAATGATTCCCATGTTAAAACAAGTTTCATGATAATTATACTAGTGTGTAAATTGCCTGGTAGGTGAAGAATGTTCATAGAAATCACTTAGAGCCAAGTTGAGCTAAGAACCTTAGATTCACCTACAGTTTGGTGTTTGATTCTACAAGGATCATCTTTGAAAGTGTATAACTTTTGATGTATGTAGAACTTTTCATCTCAATACCCGCCAAATTTTAGATAATTGAATTAGCTTTCCAACTATACCAATTTATCCCTATTCCAATAACCAAGCAAAAAGTTATGCCCATTTTCGTGAGAGGCATTAAGGGTGTGCGATAGGCAATGTGCCGCCTAACCAAACTTAGGCGATGGGCAATGCGACTCAAAGCCTAGATTGGGAGATTGACTGGGCGACGCCTAAGTCATTGCCAAGTGCCAAAAATACTCCATTTTGACTTATATCAAAGGTGTTGAAGTCATTTCACACCCCTAAACCATCCCTAATCACTCCAAATTGTTATAAGGGGTTTTTAAACACATCATTTATGATCCCTAATCCCCAAATCAGCCAATTTATGATCCAAAGCCCTCTTTCATTCCCAAGAAAAATCATCAAGTGCTTTTCACAAGAAATCAAAGAATTCAAGCTTAAAGGTCCAATCTTTTCCCAATTTCATCATCATTAAGGTATGTGGGGTTTATGAACAAGTATATCCTTTCATCCTTGTGCCCAAAACTTGGTCTTTATTTAAGATTTCATATTTTTCAAATTAGGGTTCATACCCAATTATCATTATTTGGAGATTATGATGTTACAAGTGATTTAAATGTTTAATTGCATGTCTATTTTCACATCTTTATACGTGTGATATGATTTTACAGATTTTCAATTGAGTTTTAAGCATGATATTGTGATTCTTGATTTTAGTAAGTTGATATAATTGAAGTATTTCAAGAATTATACTGAGCATAATGTTTTGCAATGAATTTGCATGAGTTCTAAGCATGGGTTTTAAGCCCTAAGTCAAAGTATTGATATTTAAATGAGATTATGATTTTAAGCCTCTTTTAGGAGTTTTCTACTAGGATTCAAGAAAGAAATTGGCCTTTTGATTCTAAGCTAAGATAAGAAATCTACATTGTTCATATTGATCATGATTTAAAGAAAGAGAAGCATAATTGGTTTCAATATAAACCCTTGTGCTATTTTAAGGTGAATTTCCTGAAGTTCTAAGCGATAAGTATGGGAGTAGTATTTAGCACTGAGTTGGGTAAGATTTCAAGGTCTCATACCCCAGAACTGTACACCACCGTAGGTTTTTAATTTTTCCATAGTGGCCTAAGATAGTGATCACTTAAGCTAAAAAATATTCTGATGGCAAGGGTAGAATAGCTCTCCCTAATGTGGGTAAGATATTGGACTCCATGACATCTCACATGGATTATGTCAGTTAGAAGAACCTCCCAAAGTCTCTAAACTCAAAGCCCTAACAGAAAAAGAATAACAAAGCAGTTTTTAAAAACTAAGTGTAAAGGGTCACAAATTTACTCAGATATTGTCTTACATATGACTTCAGTTATCAGATTTCAACTTTTAGTTTTGATATGATAAAGGTGAGTCCTTTTTACACTTAGCCAGCATAATTTAAAAACAGAATAAGACTACTATTTTTTAGAATTAAGTGTGGTGGCTCACTAAATTTCCTTTACTCTTTACGTCTTATGATTTATGATTTTACAATTTTGATTACTCAAGCCAACGTGTGTCACTTACATTTAGCATGTAGTTTTTGACAGTTTGTATAAACAGTGCATTATTATTTTACTTATGCATTCACCCCCACATTTTCAGTATATCCAAAAGTACTGATTCACATATACTTCTATGTGCTACATTATTTAATAATGTACGTACCAATTGTAGCATGGACATCATAATCAGACAGTTGTAGATTCCAACCAACAGGGGATAAGTTCTCCTACACTGGAGACTTCAG
Organism: Capsicum annuum; assembly: GCF_002878395.1. NCBI lineage: Eukaryota > Viridiplantae > Streptophyta > Magnoliopsida > Solanales > Solanaceae > Capsicum > Capsicum annuum. Next base: position 118,799,472 of record NC_061112.1, on the reverse strand, counting down.
TTAGATGTTTATTTATGTAATTTACTTTCTTACTCATATGTATTGGTTAGTGGTAGTTGGAGTCACATCCCAACTGTCTATAGTCAACATAGCAGAGGCTTCATAGACAGTCAGTATAGTTGATGTATTTAGTTTCAATTGTTTTTCGTATGAGAAGAGTTGTAGTTATCTTAATGTAGCGTTGTATTGATCAAGTTTAGAAAAGATTTATTTTCTGCATTTATCTTCAGATTTATGTATTTTATTTAGCTGCTCATAAGTTATGCCAGTATAAGGGTTAGCTTGGGATGACTTGTGGTCTTAAGCATCGTGTGACATCTCGGGACCCATTTTAGGGGCGTTACAAACTTGGTATTAGAGAACAGAGTTCAAATGTCCTAGGGTATCTATGAAGTCGTGTCTAGTAGAGTCTTGCAGAACAGTATAGTGACGTTCGTACTTTTCTTTGAGAGGCTACATGGCATTTAAGAAATATCTTCTTTCGTTCATCCTCTAGATCGTGCTGTAAAATTCTTCTCTCAGAAACTTCTGTTGATTCATGTGTAACTCCATAATCCTCCATCTGTGACTTATTCTTGAGATAAGGTGATTAGAAAGTTTTAATTACTCCCAAAATGATGCTCTCATATTTACTATCAGTAACTTCAAAAGTCACACAAGGGGATTGAGAAGAGCTTGTTAGTGTGTTATAAGTTTCTCAAGTTGAAAGTTGTGTCCGCATCCTTATGACTTATTCCATTAAGACAAAATAAGATGTGTATTGAGATTTCTCATTAACCTTTTAATACAGATAGTACTCATAAGAGAGATAGTATGAACCTAGATTGTTAAGTAGAGTTCACATTCGAGGGATATTGCAAGATAGAGTGTTATGATTTATAAGTAGTAGAACCTTCTTATAGTTGGAAGTGTGGGTTTATAAGTGTAGTGAACAGAAAGGTGGGAATAACAACTAATAGAAAGTATAGAGATAAGCTTGTACATGTTATCGAGGTTGTGTTGAGGTGATATGTCCTTGTGTGTTAGTTTAGTGGAAGGTAGAGAAGGAGTTATAGATGGTATTTATTGTGTTAGAAAAGTATAGGATATTCATGAAGTATTTGGTGTTTGAGTATTGTTAATATAGGCTTCCCTAAGTGGCTATGATTTGTTGATGCTTTAAGAGGTATGGATGTAATTTAGGTGATAGATGAGTAAATAGTCATAATGGATTTTGCCATTGGTTAAAGTTCTTTAGCGGAATTAGTTAGTTGAGAGAGCTACTTGGGAAGCAGAAGCAGATATGCGAACCAAGTATCCTCTCCTGTTCTCTGCAAACTCAACTCAGCCTAAGGTAACATTCTTCCTTATATTTACTCTATTCCATGTTCAGTTACAGCTGCATAGCATTCTCATATCATTCATGCATTCATGAAATAGTTTAGACATGTGTCATGTCTCCAGAATTCAGTCATGCTTCAGTTATGCATGTCAATGTAAGTATGTACAATTCCTCAGTTACTTTTAGTTCAGTTAGTCTTATTCGAGGGCGAATATTCCCAAGGGGAAGATATTGTAAGGCCTCACAAAATCCTAGTCATATCAGTCCTATATAGCATCCAAACGAAGTCCCATACTTAAAAAATTTTAGTCAAGTGTCAAGACTTAGAATAATTTTAGCCTTTGAAATTAGAGAATCTTTTTCGACCTTTTCGATCTTAGTATGTTGATTTTCAAGTTGATTCATGATCAGGGTCACATGTAGGTCATCTCAGGCGAGTTTCGGATTTCTTAGACTATCATAAGGGTGAGTTTAGATGTCCAAAATAGCAAGGGGTCGTGATAGGGTCGCGCCATAAGGGCCAGTTGACCCAGGCTCAAGGTCGCATCGCGAGGGCTGCTTGACCCGAGAAGGGGTCGCATCGCGAGGGTCACTTGACCTAAGAAGGGGTCACAACACGATGGGGACCCTGTCCAGCAAATTTTATCTAGGTTGTGGGGGCAAATAGGTCATTTTTCCCTTACATTATTATGGCTTAACACAAAATCAAGCCTCCTAAAGGGCAAACTCACTCATTATTTCACAAAATTCTCTCAAGAGCAAGCCCTAGGTTTATCAAATTCAAGTCTAAGCCTCAAGAGTTCACCATCAATTCTCACAAATTTAGAAACCAAGGTATGTTAGGTGTTCTTCCTTGGGTTTTCTTCCACCCTTGGAGTTCAAGAACCTTATTTTAAACTACAAGTTTATTGATTTTGTGATTTACATGTTTGAATTGGTTCATGTACATATATGTATTGTTGTATTCTTTTCAAATCAAGATTCATACAAGTTTCAAGTGAATTAATTAGAAAGTATGTAGAATCATGTGATCCTTATGTTAAACCCTTTAATTTGCAAGTTGAATGTCGTAGCCATGATGTTTATATATTGATGATTTCTATACGCATTACTTATGCTCCCCAAGTGTTTGATAGAATGCCTGTGTAAACTGAATAGTGAATTCATGACACGTTATCATGTGGTCCCATTCATGTACAAGTTCATGCCTCTCAAATGTTTGAAAAATGTTTAAATAAATGTATGGTGGACAAGAAACTGATGTAATGCCTTCAAGATTTTGACATGTTTTACTATTGATGCTATTGAATCTTGGGGTATTCAATACCTGGCAATCTAGTTGTTTACCTAGAATTACAGTAGCTATAGAATAGTCTCAGTAATATCACGAACAGTAGTAATAAGTCAGTTACGAAACTCAGTAAACTCAGACTAGTTCAGTCAGTCAACACGATCAGTAGTAGTTCAGTCAAGCCTAGTACATTCTAGTGATCATATCAGTATCCATTCAGTTGGGAGTGGAATTCAGCATCGAGCAAACCCAGGGATGGGGGTATTCCTGGCAGCAAAGGGTTTCACCCTTAGTAGCATTCCATGCATTACAAAACTACATAGCTAGCGTAGGGTAAGCCATCCTCCTTTTAGATTAGGGTTGATGCAACTATATATATAATTCATGAGTCTTCTTGTCAGATTAGGGTTGACACAGCATTGTTAGTATCCCTTGGCAAGGTGCTAACACCTTTCCAACTGGGGTCACAGGTTGGACCCCAACTCAGTTTATAAATGGGGTATGTTGGTTAAATGAACACTCCCACAGTTACAGTTTTAGTATTTAGTACTCAGTATTCGGTCTCAAAATTCAGTAAAGAACTCAGATTGTTCTACAGAACCATGGCTATCAGTTATCAGTTACTTAGCGATCAGAATTTTGTACTTTAGTATCAGTTTAAACTATTAGTTATCATTTAGTTATCAGAACTCAGTACTTCAATTTCAGTCTAACTCAGACAGATATTATATGCACAGTATTACGATTCAGCATGTTCAGTAGTTACAGTTTTGCATGTACTCTTATCCAGTTACTTCATGATGTTTATTCAGATAGTTATTATCTCATGCATATGAACCCACATATATCATCCTACCTAACTTAGCATACCAGTATATTCCACGTACTGATACATACTTTTTTTACGCTATGATGTATCATATCATAGGTTCGGACGCTTTGGGTCCTGACCATACTTAGCAGTTCAGACTATCAGAAGAAGATACAGTGGTGAGTCCTTATACTTTGAGGACAAGATTTATTTATCTCAGTATTCCAGATAGTTCAGTAGTCGGAGTTAGTAGGGGACTTTTCCCATCAGCTCCCTATTCAGATAGTTAGAGGCTTTCAGATTAGCATAGAAAGATATTCAAGTTTTTAGATGTTATTATCAGTACATTCAGTTATTATTTCAATATTACGATGACCTTATGGCATTTTCAGTTATACTTTCACATATGATTTTCATAATTGTTATTCAGTGCCCATGGTAGGTACCAGTCATGGGTTAGCTTGTAATCCTTTAGGGTCATAAGTACCGTGTGACATCCAAGGTGCAAACTTGGGGCGTTACATTACTAATATGAATCACCAGTAATATGAATCACCATTTATATGAAACACCAGTTATATGCATCACCAATATGAATCACCAGTTATATGCATCACCAATATAAATCACCAGTTATATGCATCACCAATATGAATCACTGGTTATATGATTCACCAATTATATTAAACACTAGTTATATGCATTACCAATATGAATCACTAGTTATATGAATCACCGAATATACAAATCACCAGTTTCATTAACAGATGAATCCTCAGATGGAATGAATCACCAATTAATCACCAATTATATGAATCACCAATTAACTGTTAAGTAAATATATCATTATAAATTCTTGATATATCAAATTGCGAAATAAATTAGAAATTTTAGTTGAAAATTTTAAATAAATCCTCTGCTTGTCAAATCTCTCAGCTCTGAAATTGAACCTGTGCTTGATTGCATAGTTACGCATTACCAAGACAAGTGTAGCTTTATTTTTATACTTTTGTTTCACCTTTACAACATTGTTATAGCAATCACTTATCAATTTTTCACCACCCATATTCACAACTGGTAGGAATTCAATGTTACCAGCTACAACTACTGCAAGTTCAGATGGCTCAACAAAATCATAGCACTCAATTGTCATATCATCCGCATCAAAATCATCACTATCAATTACAATATCACTCGTTGTAATACACAGTGGATGCTTTTTGAATATAGTTTCAGCTTTCAAAATCTGAAGAAACATTTTCACAGCCATATCATTATGAATCTCCAATGATATTTAGCCAGTTAGAGGGTTTTAAATTAGAACAGACAGATATTCAGTTTTCAGATGTTATTATTAGTATATTCAGTTATTATTTTAGTATTGCGAGGACCTTATGGTATTTTTAGTTATACTTCCACATATGATTTTCAAAATTACTATTCAGTGCTTATAGTAGGTACCAGTCATAGATTAGCCTGTGATTCTTTAGGGTCGTAAGAACCTTGTAGCATCTGAAGTGTAGACTCGGTGTATTACGAACTTGGTGTCAGAGCCGAAGGTTCAATAGAGTCCTAGGGAGTCTAAAAGCCACGTCAAGTAGAGTCTTTTGCATGGGTGTATAGCACGCCACACTGATGGACAAGAGGTTATGAAATTTTTTTAGAAAAAGTTTCCCTTCTTTCAGTATTCATGTCGTACGAGTGAGCATGAGCTCAAGTTAAACTCTCTGTCTAATCTAATTTTCCCTTTTATTTATAAAACATGCCTCCCAAAAAGACTAACAAAAGAAGAACTAAAAACCAACCAGTACCTCCACCCGTCCAGGCAGATCCCTTGGACGAGCATGTCTCTCACGCAAAATTCAGGGCAGCTTTCACCACTCTAGCTCATTTTATGGAAACTCAGAATGAATGCCCAATAGCTGGTCAGGCCAACCCAATGGCCAATATTGTTGTATCTAGAATTTAGGACTTCACCCGAATGAATCCTTCATCATTTCAGGGTCTAAGTCTGAAGAGGACCCACAGGAGTTCCTTGACATAGTGCAGAAGGTAATAGATATTATTGTGGTAATCACTAATGAGAGTGATAAGTTAGCTACATATCAGATGCAGGATGTGGATCAAATATTGTTCAAGTAGTAAAAGATAGATAGGGGCACAGATGTAGGGCGCATAAAATGGGAGGAGTTTGCTATTGCCTTTCTAGATAGGTTCTTCTCGTTAGAGTAAAGAGAATCTAAGGTTATAGAGTTCACCAACCTGAAGCAAGGCAACATGACAGTGAAGGAGTATTCTCTCAAGTATACTCAGTTAGCCAGGTATGCTCCTTATGTGGTAGCGGATAGCAGGTCTAAGATGAGAAAGTTCCTGTCTAGTGTATCTAGTAGTGTGATCAAGGAGTGTAGGACCGCAATGCTGATTAAGGAGATGGACTTTTCTAGGTTGATAGTCCATGCTCAATAGATTGAGGAGTAGAAAACTAAGTAGAAAAAGAGTAAGAACAAGAGGGCTAGAACAGGTAGCTTCAACTTCACCCAGCCTAAGTTAGAGGGTGGTAACCATTCTCAGTTCTACCTAAAATCTTTAGTTCCATCTCCATCAGTGCCGAATTTTAGAGACGATAATAAGGATAGGGTGCCATGCTATAGATCTCAGGATAGTGTTAGCAGTTCCCAAACAAATCCTCTTTGTCAGAAGTGTGGTAGAAACCATCAAGATGTCTGCAGGGATGACAACGATATATGTTTTGAGTGTGGTAAACCAGGTCATAGAATCAAAGAGTGTTCTCAGGTGGGTTCCCAGAGCCAGCATAATCATCCCCCAGCTCAGTTCGATTGCCCGTTTCAGTAGGGTGCCACTTCCAGTGCCACCAATGGGCAACACCCAAACAGGCTCTATGCACTTCAGTCCCAACAGGATCAGGAAAGTTCTCCTGATATAGTCACTGGTACATTAAAAGTTTACCATTTACATGTTTATACTTTGCTAGATCCAGGAGCTTCTTTGTCCTTTGTAACTCTTTATATAGCTGTTGACTTTGGAGTCAGTCCCAAAATCCTAGTAGAGCCTTTCTCAGTCTCTACCTTAGTGGGTAAGCCAATCATAGCCCGACAGGCATACAGTAACTTTTCGGTTATGGTATCTCAGAAAGTCACTTTAGCAGACTTAGTAGAGTTAGAGATGATAGATTTTGATGTCATTCTCAGCATGGATTGGCTCCATTCATGCTATGCTTCAGTTTACTACAAAAACAGAGTTGTCTATTTTCAGTTCTCGAATGAACCTATCCTAGAATAGAGGGGTAGTACTTCAGTACTTAGGGGAAAACTTGTTTCATACCTTAGAGCGAGAAAAATGATATCCAAGGGGTGTGTCTATCATCTCATTCGAGTTAAAGATTCTAGTTTCGATACTCCTAATCTTGAGTCAGTTCTAGTAGCAAGTGAATTTCCAAATGTGTTTCCCGAAGATCTTCCCGGAATCACTACAAAAAACAGATAAAATTGTGGGAGTTTATTTACGGGGTTATTTTAACCTCCGCAAAATTATATGAAATGCCAGGGTTAAAAATCTATCGCTAAAGTTTATAAATTTGCGGGGGTTTTAAACCCCCGCTATCAATAGAAAAAATAGTGAATATGCCATCAAAAAATCATTTTCCCTCTTTTTTTTAATTGGCTAAATTTCCTCACTTATTTTATTTGGCCAAAATATTTCTGTATTTTTTTTTGTTAATTGGCCAAAAAAGCTTTAGGACTGACCCTCTCTCTCCTCCCTCCCCCCCCCAAATTAACCCTTCTTTCATTTTCCCCCCAAATGAGGCATCTTCAAAGAACCTACTGGCGATTTTTCCCTTCTTTCTTTGAAAATTTTGTTGTTCCTTGTTTGTGGTCACTAGTATTGCGGTCCTTGTTTGTTGGAATTAGAAAGTTTGTTTTCCTCCGAAGAACCTACTTTGGTCATTGGTATTGCGGAAATTTTTGGCTTGGTTCCAGGTTTACTGTTTTAATTTTGTTATTATAGCTTTGTTTACCAAGAAATTGATTATGTAATCTTAGATTTTTATTACTACCTGTTGTTTCATTTAGCTTTGATTGTTGTTTTATCATGTTATTGTTTCTAGTTGTTGCTAATGATTTCTTTTACAATGGCTTTTTGAGCCAAGAGTCAAGGGTAGGCTAAGATTTGTATACACCCTACCCTTCCTAACTACATTTGTGGATTACACTTTGTTGTTAGTTCTGGCAACTAAGAGCTAGGCTATATTTAGGTTTTAATCTATCCAACGCTTAAACTTAATCCCTTTGTTGAGGAGTTCCTTAACTTGGCGTTTTTATTCCTTGGTATCCATCGGGTTGCTCCTATAAGCCGGTTTGTTGGGCAATTGTGAACCCAGCACAAAATCTATTTGGTGTTCAATTCCCCAAAGTGGGGGCAATCCTTGCAGTAATTCCTTTGGGAAGACATCCTTGTAATCCTGCAAAACATGAGAAATAGGAGGAGAAATGGAAATGTTAGTGGCGTTAGTATTAAAACAATGAGCCAAAAGGAGCATCGGAGTGTCCTCGTCATGATCCACAAATAATTCTTTCCTCCTAGCCATCATCACCACACTTCCTTGCCCCTTAGAAATTAGGAGCCCCTCAGCTTCCCCTACTCCCTCACTCTCGGGTTCCCCTCTTTTCCCCTCACTCTCGGCCTTCTTTCTTTTTTCCCTCAATTCTCGCATCTTTTGGTGTAATTCATTCACTTGGGAAGGCAATAATGGATGAAGAGCGACCTTGCGGCCATACTTCTAAAGTGTATACCAATTGGACCTTCCATCATGTTTGGTCGACTTATCATATTGACAAGGCCTTCCTAACAACAAGTGACAAGCTTACATTGGTATTACATCACAAAGCACCTCATCATGGTAGTTGTCTACCTTAAAACATATCACACATTGCCTTGTGACCTTTAACTTACCGCATTCATTCAACCATTGCAACTTGTAAGGACTAGTGTGAGGTGTAGTCGGTAATTTTAAGAATTTCACCATTGCAATACTAACCACATTGCACAACTTCCACTATCTATCACCATAGTGCACACACTTCCCTTCACAAGACATTTAGTATGGAATAGATTCTCCCGTTGGCTAGGATCATATATTGCCTTACAAATCATGGTACGCCTCACTGCAAAGTTTGGAACCACGCACTCCCCTTCTTGCGGATAAGCATCCTCACAATCATCATCATCATCATATGAATTATTTTTGGGTTCCTCTCCATCTTGAGGCTCGGCCTCATTCTCTTCTTTTTCAAGACCCACTTCCTCACCAAGGTAATACAATCTCCCTTCTCTTAAGATCACATTACGCCGGTTTGGACATTCATTGTCTTTATGTCCCCAACCTTGGCACTTGAAACATTGGAACCCTTTAGGATTAGGATACTTGTGAGCTTCTTGCCAGGGAGGAAATTTGTGGACTGTTTTAGTCTTGGGCAGCCTTGTAGTGGCGGGTTGGTCCTTGTTTTTGGGCCAACCCGAAGATGGTTGAACCATATCTTTGCTCCTCGGCCAACCCGAGGTTGATGGTCCCTTTACCTTGAACGACGACCTCATTTTAAGATCTCTTTCAATCTCAAGAGGCGCTTGGAAAATCCATTCAACGGTATCAAACTTGTGAAGCATCAAATGGGGGGAGATCTCTTTGTTCAACCCACACTTTAACCAAATAATTTCATGGCCAATTTGTTCTCCCCGATGATCAAGCTTCAACATGAGTTGTTGAAACTCGTCATAGTATGCCATGAGTTATGGCATAACAACTCTTCTTCTCCTCCGAGATATCATTCACTTGAAACACTTTATCACACGCCGACTCCCAAGCAAGATACACCTCGGGGTCACTTTCACCCTTATAGATAGGTGGGCTCAATTTGATGGTATTGATTCCTACGTCTCTCTAGGTGTCAGTTTCCCCTTTTTCCATACCCTCGGTATCTCCTTGGATCCATACGACCCCCTCTCATCTCTTCCTCCCTCATGTAAGCATCATCAAAGGCTCTATACCTTTCATAATCCTCTCTACCATATTTCTCAAGGTGGACGGGATGGTTTTGGACATTTGAAACTTGATTCGAAGGAATTAGATTTTGTGGAGGTGGTGGTCTTTGGTTTAGTGGAGCTTGGAAGGGGGGTTTCGGATTTTGTGGAGGCATTTGACGTTCGAGTACCTCTTACTGAACTTGAGGAGTTTGGGAATGGGTTGGTCTATTGGAGTCTCGGTTTAGAGGGTTATAAGTGGTTTGGCTTGCGACATTTAGTGGAGCTAGTGAAGGATTTGGAAATTGTGGCCATGGTTTGGGAGTAACGGTGGCGGAGGAATTTCTATCATGTCCACTTGACGAAACATGTCGAGGAGTAGAAGGACGAGAGTTCCTTTGACTCTCCACTTGTTCTAACCTACCACTAATAATCACTTCTCCCCTTATGGCTCCCACTTTCATACTCAACCTTTCAAGAGCTCGGGTCATAGCCTCAAGAGTGACCCTCATATTCTCCATTTCATTAGAATCTACAGTTTGAGACGTGGTTCCCTCCATTATTAAGGTATTACCTACACAACCAACAAACAAGTTAGTTTAAAATCCCTCTCCTCACTCACACTCTCTTGGTTCACTCACACTCAAGTTCCACAAGTGTTGTAGATTGGCTAGGAACCCGGGAATCCATAAGGTATGAGTATGCTCTTGCCCGAAATGGATTATTGTTTGAAACTCAAAGAATTCTCGTTGGACTAGAGCCAAGATTTACAACATATTCAAATGAAAAAAGCACACAAACAAACAACGTTAACACGAAGAACGTACACAAAACTAACTTACAAGCTAGTAGGGTATTACTAGGTTGTCAATTAGTGTCGAGCAAACAAACAAAACTAGGAAACAATAAAATGAAACTAAGAAATCTAAAATTTGAACTCAAAAATATTGTGTGAACAGTACTTTAGTGACGTGATAGTCCACTATTGGCCTCGAGTTTTATCAAAATTTTATTTCCCAATTTCAAGTCTTGATCAATATACAATTTGGAATTGGTGTATTCGGTAAAATAGAGGGAAAAGTGGTCTTGGAGCCTTTTTGTTCAAATTTCAAAAGTAAAACTTGACTTCTTTGAACCTTCTCCTTGAAACAAGGTCCTTAAATCAAGGAAAAGTAGATGAAAAGTCTTTGAAGTGATAGGGACAAGTCTTTCACTAACAACAACTACAAGCTTGTCTTTCACCTTTTTAGATCTAGTTTGTACTTTAAGGATTAACAAGATCATGAAAGGGTGAAGAACCTTAAGAACACAACATCAACTTCAAGAACAACAACAATTTCAGTTTCCAACTCCACTACAACAAGACCATCAAATCGGCCAAGGTTTAGGTAATAACAACATCCAACTCGGCCACACCTTGTTCACATCTACAACTTCAACAAGTTCAAGTTCAATCTTAGATTTGGACACTTTTTAGTGTTGATGAGAAAGAAACCAACACTAGAAACACTCTAAATAAATAAAAGACTACAAGTTCTAGACACACAACAAACAAATCTTGGCCAAGATAACAACAACACAATTTTTGGCCAAGAACACAAAATGGATAGATTTGCACTTTTCTGGATTTTTTTTTTTCAGTTTTCAGCTTTTTTTAAAATTTATTTACTTAGCAAGAAAGCCCAACACTGGTATTGTAAGAACAATACCAAAGATGAATCTGATACCAAATGATACAATACTAAGTGTGTATCAAGAGATTCCAACCAACATAAGAACAACAACATCAACAACTAAGTGCTAGTGAATCGAAAATGGCCACACACGGCTTCACTAGGCTTGCAACACTTGTTTGAGCTAGAAAAGTGAGTTTAACAATAAGAACAACAAAGGCAATATTGCTAGTGAATCGAAAGAGCCCTACACGGCTTCACTAGACTTTTATATTCAACAACACAATGTTAACAAGATTTATAAAGAAAGAGATAGAAACTTGACACACAATATTCATTAATGTAAGAATCCTAGCAAGAGAAAGGACCCTAAGACTAATAAATATCGATACCAAGTTCTTACTTAGACCAAGAGAAACTCAAAGAACCCCAAGAACTAGGTTCTGGCCAAGATACAACACTAGTATCATTCAACTAGTGAGAATTCAATTTTGGCCTCTCCAAATAAGAAAGAGAAGTAAAAAATTTACAAGTGTTTTGTTTCTTGAATAATAGGAATGAACTAAAGCAAGACTAGCCCTATTATATGGCTTATATAGTCACTTAGAAGGGAGGGAGAAAGACCAAAATACCCTTGGCATTTAAGTGGGTGGGTTTGGGGTGTCTTGGTGGGCCTCTTCATATTTTATTAAATATAGGCCCTTAGATGGGCTCACAAGGACCTCACACATGGCCAATAATGTGAACAAGGCTTGGAGTCGTTGCAACTCACGTGCTTGGATTCGTGTGAAAGGTCTCGAGCTAGGAATTCCCGTATCAATTTTAAACACCCGCAAACTGTAAAATTAACCCCCATAATTTGACCCATTTTTTGTAGTGAATTCCTCCCAAAAAGAAAATTAACTTCGGAATAGACCTTCTTCCGGATACTCAAGCCATCTCTATACCGCCATACAAAAAGTTTCCAACTGAACTCAAAGAGCTAAAAGAACAGTTGAAGGATCTCCTAGATAAGGAATTCATCAGGCCTAGTATCTCCCCATGGGGTGCACCAGTTCTATTTGTGCGTAAGAAAAATAGTTCTCTTAGAATATGTACCGACTACTGTCAGTTGAACAAAATCACAGTCAAGAATAAGTATCCACTTCCTAGAATCGATGACTTGTTTGACCAACTTCAGGGTGCTAGTTACTTCTCTAATATAGACCTCAGATCAGGCTATTATCAGCTTAGAGTCAGAGAATATGACATTCCAAAAATAGCTTTTAAAACTTGGTATGGTCACTTTGAATATCTAGTCATGTCATTTGGTCTTACCAATGCCCCAGAAGCTTTCATGGACTTGATGAACCACGTGTTCAAGAAATACTTGGAAATGTTTGTCATAGTCTTCATAGATGACATTCTTGTCTACTCCCGCAGTGAACATGATCACGCAGACTATCTCAAAATAGTATTGTAGACCCTCAGAGCCCATCAGTTTTTCACCAAATTCAGTAAATGTAAATTTTGGCTAAGATCGGCAACTTTCCTTGGTCATATAGTTTTTGGTGATGGCATTAGAGTTGATCCTCAAAAGACCAAAGCAGTGAGAAACTGACCTAGACCCATCTCTCTGTCAGATATCCAGAGTTTTTTATGTTTGGTTGGCTATTACTGATGGTTTGTTGAAGTATTTTCATCTATTTCATCTCCCATGTCCGTGACTCAAAATAAAGTCAAATTCCAGTAGTTAGATTCTTGTGAGAAGAGTTTTCATGAGTTGAAGAGTTGACTCACTACAACCCTAGTTCTGACCTTGCCCGACGGTTCAGACAGATTTGTTGTGTATTGTGATGCTTTCAGAGTTAGTTTGGGGTGTGTTTTGATGTAGAGAGGTAAGGTCATAGCCTATGCCTCTAGAAAACTTATGATCTATGAAAAGAATTATCCCACCCATGATCTTGAGTTAGCAGCTATTGTGTTTTCCTTAAAGATTTAGAGGCACTAGTTGTATGGGGTACATGTTGATGTGTTCACAGACCACAAAATCCAGCAGTATGTATTTTCTCAGAAAGACTTAAACTGCGTCAAAGAAGGTGGTTAGAGTTGTTGAAAGATTATGACATGAGTGTTCTGTATCATCCGGGCAAGGCCAAAGTAGTGGCAGATGCTCTCAGCATGTTATCCATGGGTAGTGTTGCTCACGTTGAGGATGGTAAGAAGAAGTTAGTTCAGGAAGTTCATCAGCTTGCCAGACTATGTGTCCATTTGGTTGACTCAGCTAAGGGTAGTGTTTGGGTGTAGAATAGTTTGAACTCATATTTAGTTTTTCAGGTAAAATAAAAGCAGGACAGTGATCCCAGTTTAGTTAAGCTGAAAGAGCCAGTCGAAGATCATAAAGTAGAGGTTTTCTCCCAAGGGGGAGATAGTGTGTTGCGTTGTCAGGGTAGATTATGTGTGCCATGTGTAGATGGCATGAGGCAGCGAATTCTTATAGAAGTGCATGGTATGCATTACTCGATTCATCTAGGGGCCACTAAGATGTACCGCGACATGTGGGAAGTCTATTGGTGGAGTGGGAAAAAAGAGACATTTTAGAGTTTGTGGCTAAGTGCTCTACGTATCAGCAGGTGAAGATTGAGCACCAAAATCCTAGTGGGTCTATACAGGAATTTAGTATCCCTACTTAGAAGTGGGAGGAAGTAAACATGGACTTTGTGATGGGTTTTCCTCGTACTCATCGTCAGCATGATTCGATTTGGGTCATTGTGGATGGGATGACCAAGTCAGCCTATTTCTTGCCAGTTCATACCTCTTACTCGGCTAAGGACTATGCTAGGCTCTATGTTAGAGAGTTGGTTAGATTGCACGGTATCCCATTGTCTATTATTTTAGTTAGAGGTACACAGTTTACCTCTCATTTTTTGAAAGCCTTCCAAAAGGGTCTGGGTACCCAAGTTCACCTCAGTACAGCCTTTCACCCTCAGACAGATGGTCTAGCAGAAAGGACTATTAAGACTTTAGAAGATATGTTGAGAGTGTGTGTTGTTGACTTTAAGGGCAGTTGGAATGACCACTTACCATTGATTGATATAACGCCCTAATTCTGGTACCCCAAACGCTACACGGTGCTCATAATTTCGAAGGACCACAAGCTTAACCCTTGACTGATATCTGTAACTGACCACTGAATAAAATACTGTAAAAAATATGGAAAATTGGCGGAAACTTTCCATAAGGTTCAAAACTAAAATACAACTGAATAAAGTATCAAAATACCAAAACTAAAAGAACTATCTGAACATCTAGTCTGAAAGCCTCTAAACTGTCTAAACCGTAGAGTTGATGGGACAATCCCCTAACTAACTACGTCTACTAAAATACTAAATCTACCAATTTAATGAAATAATAGAACATCCTCGAATGATGAGGACTCACTGCTAAGTCTACTGCTGCTGGTTGAATCTGAACTGCTAAGGTTGCTTTAGATCTTGTGCTTCTGAACCTATGGTATAAAACACCATAGCACAGAAAAGTATGCGTCAGTATGTAAGAATGTACTGGTATGCTAGATGAGGTAAGGCTAAATTCAAGGGCTCATATGCATGAACAATACTGACCGAAAATATGATTATGCTGAATAAAGATACATGCATGCATGCATAAACTATAACTGAAATTGCGGTGATACTAAATACTAAATTCTAATAACTGGATTACTGATAACTGGGTTTTACTGATAACTGCTATCTAAGTTTATTGATACTAAATTTTAAAAACTGAGTCTACTGATACTAAAATCTGAGATCAAGCCTATCTAGCGGATGATCCTTGAATCTGCGGATACTGATACTTATTGACTGAATATAAGCTCAAGCCTATCTAGCGGGTGACCTCTGCATCTATTGATAATGATTGACTAAATTTGAGATCAAGACTATCTAACGGGTGATCCTTTAGAACTATCTAAGTTCTTTACTGAGTTGATTAATTGTATCTGACAGCCTTGATTTCTGTATAGTTGAACTGAGTTCTATTACTAAGACTGAATCTGAAATTGGGACTGGGAGATAGTCATCTAACCGACATACCCCGAATCTGAACTAGTGGGGTCCAACCTGTAACATCAGCTGGAAGGGTGTCAGTACGGTATCACGGGTAAAGACACTTCTATAGTCAATCCTGTCTAACGGGTGACCCTAAATAGGAAGTCAAGCCTAATCTAACGGGTGACTCCTGAGAGGTAGCCAAGCCTTAATCTATCGGGTGACTCCTCATCCTGCACTGGCTACACAGTTTTGAAGTACAGGGACTGCTACTAATGACTCTGCCTCTCTAACGGGGAAGCCGTTATCCTCGCTCGGTGCTGAGTCCTACTCCCAACTGAATAGACACTGAACTGATTCTTAGACTGTACTAGACTGAGCTGAATCTTTTAATGATCATACTATTTAACTAAGCTGAACTGGGTTTACTAAATTTTGTTGACTGACAGAATATTAAACTGACTGAATGCTACTGAGTTCTGAATTAAATACTTGAATACTACTGAGGTCTGAACTGAATACCGAACTGGACTTGGAATGATACTGAGCTTACTAAAGTTTCTAAGTTCTGTGATTGACTGAGTTCTACTAGTCGAGGCTTGATTAAGAGTATCTTGAAAACCGACACCGGCTTTAGACAATCAACTAAATTGTCGGGTATTAAATACCCCCAGGACTCGATCACAAGACAAGTAAGGCAAAGCATAACTTTGAATAACATATAAATATTCACTTGGTAATATTTCATTCATAGAAGCATTTCATCAAAAACTTATAATGTATTAACTTGTACATGAATGGGGAACACATGTTTGCATGTTATAATGGCATTGTTTCATTCTCATAGACAATTTATCAAACACATGAGAAACATACTTGGGTCATTAACTCATAAACACTTAGGGTTAACATGGTTACCATAATCAACTTGCAATTTGAAGGGTTCATCATGAATATCATATAATTCAACAAACACTAGGAATAAATTCTTGGGAACTTGGGATCTAAAACATAGATAACACACAATCATGACAATTATACTGCTCAATCTTGCAAATACATGGATTTTAACATGGGGATTACTCAATTCATCATACATGCAATTCAACTTCATGGAACCTATCAATAATCATGGATTTAACTCGATAAGTGTCAAAACATGAACACAATCTACTTTTATGCGTCTAAATCATGAATAATAACTCTTGAAGTTTTTAAAAATTGATTCCTTGACTTCATGGGCAAAAGAGACCCATGAATGGACATCTAACATACCTCAAAAGCTTGGATCTTAAAGGAGATTAACTTTTCTTGAAGGTCCTTGAATAGTGACCTTTTGATTCTTGAGTTTTTTTAAAGAAGGGTTTGAATCTTATTCTTGGAGATTGATCTTGAAAGAAACCTTAATTTTGATGCTATGGGCGAATGAGGAGTTATGAGCTTTAATCTGATGTTATAAGGTGTTAAAAAGATTAGAAAAAGACCCAAAAACCCTTTTAAAAATGATTTTAATTCGCTGAACGGAAGTGTGCGACGGCTGGAGCGACGGTCCGTTGGCCTTCCCATCACACATTGCCCAAAAAGTAGGGTTATTACTTCAGTTGCGATGGCTTGGGCGACGGTCCGTCGTTAGCTCGACGATTTGTCAACCTGACCGTCGAACTTGGCTAGTGAATGGGTTTTCTGCCTCAGTTACGACGGTTGGAGTGACCATCCATCGCAAGCACGCCGGTCCATCGGCCTTCCCATCGCTCCTGGGCAGTTCGGACAGTTCTCCATAAAACGTCCATAACTCTTTACCTCGATATCGAATTTTGGTAAAATTAGTATCGTTGGAAACCTAATTCTATCTGATTTAAACATTATTCACTTAGGAAGTCCTCCCTAAATCTTCTAGATACTACATTAGACTTTAAAGAAAGTTTGGGGTATTACAATTGAGTTCGTGTATAATAATAGCTACCATTCCATTATTCAGATGGCTCCATCTGAGGAAATTTATGAGAGAAGATGTAAATCTCCCATTGGTTGGTTTGAAGTAGGCGAGGCCGCAGTAGTAAGGCCTGACTTGTTGTTTGATGCCTTAGAGAAGGTGCAGTTGATCAGAGAGCGGCTTAAGACAGCTCAAAGCCGACACAAATCGTATGCAGATGTGAGAAGAAAAGATTTCAAGTTTGATATTAGCGACTTTGTGAATTTGAAGATCTCTCCCATGAAGGAAGTGAAGAGATTTGGCAAGAAGGGGAAGCTTAGTCCCTGATATGTTGGTCCTTATAGGATTCTCAGTTGTTTCGGTAAGGTAGCTTATGAGCTTGAGTTGTCGACAGACCTAGTATCAGTGCACCTAGTATTTCATATATCCTTGATAAAGAAGTGCATTGGTGAACCAGCAGTTGTAGTCCCTATAGAGAGTGTAGATATTCAGAGTAGTCTCTTTTATGAGGAAATCCCAGTCAAAATTCTTGATTATCAGATTCACAAACTAAGGAACAAAGACGTTCCTTTGGTCAAAGTTCTTTGGCGTAATCAGTCAGTTGAGGGAACTACTTGGGAAGCAGAAATAGATATGCAAATAAAGTATCCTCACCTCTTCTCCGCAAACTTAACTCAACCTAAGGTAATAGTCTTTCTTAGATTTACTCTACTCCATGTTCAGTTACAGCTGCATAGCATTCTCATATCATTTATGCATTCATGAAATAGTTCAGTCATGTGTTATTTCTCCAGAATTCAGTCATGCTTCAGTTATGCATGTCAATGTAAGTACATGCAGTTCCTCAGTTACTTTCAGTTCAGTCAGTCTCATTTGAGGACGAATGTTCCCAAAGGAGAGATATTGTAAGACCTCGCAAAATCCTAGTCATGTATATCCTATATAGCATGCCAAAAGAGGTCCCATACTTAGAAAATTTTAGGTAAGTGTCAAGACTTAGAATTATTTTAGCCTTCGAAATTGGAGGATCTTATTTTTGACCTTTCCGACCCTAGTATGTTGATTTTTAAGTTGATTCATGATCAGGGTCACATGTAGGTCATCTTAGGCAAGTTTCAGATTTTTTAGACTAGCATAAGGCTGAGTTTGGATGTCCAAAACAAAAAGGAGTCGCGATAGGGCCGCGCCGCGAGGGCCAGTTGACCCAGGCTCAGGGTCGCACCGTTAGACCTGCTTGACCTAAGCAGGGGTCGCGTCACGAGGGTTGCTTGACCCAAGCAGGGGTCGCGATGCGATGGGAACCCTTTCCAGCAAATTTTATCTAGGTTGTGGGGGCAAATGGGTCCTTTTTATCTTGCATTATTAAGGCTTAACACGAAATCAAGCCTCCTAAAGGGCAAATTCACTCATTGTTTCACAAAATTCTCGTAAGATCAAGCCCTAGGTTCATAAAATTAAAGTCTAAACCTCAAGAGTTCACCATCAACTCTCACGAATTCAAAAACCAAGGTATGTTAGGTGTTCATCCCTGGGTTTCATTCCACCCTTGGAGTTCAAGAACCCTTTTTAAAACTACAAGTTTATTGATTTCATGATTTATATGTTTGGATTGGATTTTGTTCATGTATGTATTGTTGTATGGTTTTCAAATCAAGATTCATACAAATTTCAAGTGAATTAATTAGCAAGTATTTAGAATCATGTGATCCTCATGTTAAACCCTTAAATTTTCAAGTTGAATGTTGTAGCCATGTTGTTTGTATCTTGATGATTTCTATGCGCATTACTTATGCTCCCCAAGTGTTTGATAAAATGCCTGTGTAAATTGAGTAGTGAATTCATGACACATTATCATGTGGTCCCATTTATGTACATGTTCATGCCTCCCAAATGTTTGACAAAATGTTTAAATAAATGCATGGTAGACAAGAAACTAATGTAATGCCTTCAAGATTTTGCCATGTTTTACTATTGATGCTATCGAGTCCTGGGGGTATTTAATACCCGACAATCTAGTTGTTTACCTAGAACTACAGTAGCTACAGAACAGTTTTAGTAACGTCACAAATAGTAGTACTCAGTTAGTTATGAAACTCAGTGAACTCAGTCCAGTTTAGTCAGTCAACACGATCAGTAATGGTTCAGTCAAGCCTAGTACGGTCTAGTGATCAGTTCAGTGTCCATTTAGTTGGGAGTAGGATTCAACACCGAGCGAACCCAGGGATGGGGGCATTCCTGCCAGCAGAGGGTTTGACTCTTAGTAGAAGTCTCTGTATTACAGAACTACGTAGCCAGCGTAGGGTAAGTTATCCTCCTGCCAAATTAGGGTTGATGCAACTATATATATATAATTCATGAGTCTTCCTGTCAGATTAGGGTTGAGACAACATTGTTAGTATCCCATGGTAAGGTGCGGGGTATGTCGGTTTGATAAACACTCCCATAGTTACAATTTCAGTATTCAATAATCAGTAATCAGTATTCGATCTCAGAATTTAATAAAAAACTCAGATAGTTCTACAAAACCATGGATATCCATTATCAGTTACTTAGCCATCAGAATTCAGTACTTTAGTATCAGTCTAAACTATCAGTTATCATTCAGTTATCAGAAGTCAGTACTTCAGTTTCAGTCTAATTCAGACAGACATTATATGCACAGTATCGCATATTCAGCATGTTTAGTAGTTACAGTTTTGCATGTAATCTCATCCAGTTACTTCATGATGTTTATTCAGATAGTTATTATCTCATGTACATGAACCCACATATATCAGCCTACCTCACTTAGCATACCAGCACATTCATGTACTGACGTGTACTTTTTTTTTTGCACTATGATATCTCATATCATAGGTTCGAACACTCAGGGTCCTGATCGTACTTAGCAATTCAAACTATCAGCAACACATACAGTGGTGAGTCCTCATACTTCAAGGATAGAGTTTATTTATCTTAGTATTCCAGCTAGTTCAGTAGTCAGAGTTAGTTGGGGACTTGTCCCATCAACTTCATATTCAGATAGTTAGAGGCTTTCAGACTAACATGGATAGATATTCAATTTTTCAGATGTTATTATTAGTACATTCAGTTATTACTTTAGTATTGCTTGGGCCTTATGGCATTTTCAGTTATGCTTCCGCATATGATTTTTGGAATTATTATTTAGTGCTCACAGTAGGTACCAGTATGGGTTAACTTGTGATCCTTTAGGGTCGTAAGCACCGTGTGGCGTCTGGGGCGCAGACTTAGGGCGTTTCATCCCTAATATAATCACCAGTTATATGAACCAGTAATATGAATCACCATTTATATGAAACACCAGTTATATGCATCACCAATATGAATCACCAATTATATGAAACACTAGTTATATGCATTACGAATATGAATCACCGAATATACGAATCACCAATTAATCACTAGTTTTGTTAACATATGAATCCTCAGATGGAATGAATCACCAGTTAATCACCAATTAACTGTTAAGCAAATGTATCACTATAAATTCCAGATGTATCAAATTGCGAAATAAATCAGAAATTGTCGTTGAAAAAATAAAATCAAACCTCTGCTTGTCAGATCTCTCAACTCTGAAATTGAACTTGTGCTTGATTGCATAGTTATGCATTACCGAGATACTTTTGGTTCACCTTTCCAACACTGTTATAGAAATCACTTATCAGTTCTTCACCACCCATATTCACAATTGGTGGGGATTCAACGTTACCAGCTACAACTACTACAAGTTCAGACAGCTCAACAAATTCATAGTACTCAATTGTTATATCATCTGCGTCAAAATCATCACTGCGAATTACAATATCACTCGTTGTAATACACAGCGGATGCTTCCCGAATATAGTTTCAACTTTGAAAATCTGAAGAAAAAGTTTCACAACCATATCATTATGAATCTCCAACGCTAATGAATCGCCTTGCACAATGTATTTGGCATGAATTCTTTTCAGAGATACGCCAATTTTCAATTAAATTGATATGGCGTCCATTAAATCGTGGTATGAAGTTTTTTCATGAATTACAATACCGTCGACCCGATAGTTATCGTACCTTATTTCTAAAGCCCATTTCCCGGAATGACGAACAACACTGTCACGAGTTCCATTGAAGATAATTAGAAATTTTAGAAGGAAGATCGATTTTTTTCCAAAATTCAAAAAAATTGATCTTGTAATCTGCTATGCTTCAAAAATTTTGGTTTGCTTCAATTTTGAGCTCTTGTTGAATGGAATTGCGTTTTTAATGCTTGTAACAGTTTTGGCGTGATTTACGTTGTTGAAATTAGAGAAAATTTGTTACTTCCTTAAATAAAGAACTGATTTGTTTCATATGTAACATATGTATCACCATTTCAAAAATTCAGGATAAGATATAATTAGCAAAATAATCGAGATTTTATATAATATCACTTAAAAATTTAAGAATTTATGTAAGTTACCCTTTATAAATTTTAAGTTTAGGCCTAACTTGAAATTTCATAATTAGTTAGCCAATTAAAAATAATTTATACTTTATGTTGTTTCAGATACGAAA
>NC_061112.1:118710588-118777725 GCF_002878395.1 Capsicum annuum | reverse complement strand
GGGGGGGGGGGGGGGGGGGGGGGGGGGGGGGGGGGGGAGAAACTATTGATAGCCAGGTGATATATAGCTGATGTTTCATGATAGCTTTTTTATTTTCTATGTTTTTTATTGTATGCCTTTTGACTTCTACTATTGGTTATAGTCAAAATTGAGAAAAGAGAACTGTAACAAATTAAAACTTGTTGAAAAGGGACACAATTTTAGAACAAAGAAATTTGCACGTTGTATATGATTTTGGAAATAGCAAAAATTTACTTGAAACTAGGGGTGTCAAGTGGGCCGGGTAACTTGGCCCGGTTTGACCCGTCCCGATAAGTCCTAGGGCTTTAGGGTTCCGGGTCCCGGGCCGATTATTTTTTAAAATGGGTCCGGCTAACCCGGCCCGGATCAAGCCCGTCGGTTAACCAGCCTGACCCGGCCCGGATACCTTTTTCTTAAAAAAAAGATTTTGGACCAAACTAGCCGTTGGCCCAACGGCTATATAGCCGTTTTTGGGTCCAAACGGCTAGTTTGGACCCATTTATTAAAAAAAAAATTAACTTTAAAAAATATTTTTTAATCCCAAAAAAATTCTATAAATACCCTACAACTTCAATTCATTTTTCACACAATTTTTCACTCTCTCAAATCGCATTCTCTCTCAAATCTCAATTCCCAATTCTCAAATATTCAATATATTTAATTTCTTAAAGTGTTCACTTTAATTTTTTAATTTTTCGTTTACAAAGTACGAGCAGAAGTTTTTAAAGTCGCAACCTTCGGATACTTCCAAAATTTGGTATTGTCGTTCTATCTCTTACGTTTAATTTTTATTTATTGTATTAATTGTTTAATATTTAATTTTATTATATTTGTGTATTCTGAATATTTTTAGTTTAATTTAATTTATATTATGGATAAATTAAGAAACCTCGCTACTAAAGGTGTTAAAAATTTTTGTCCCGGAAGCGGTAGTGGTAGTAAAAAGCGAATTACTAGCGGTAGAGGTAGTTCAAGTAGTAGATATACCTGTGTGCCTTCGCCTCCGGTACCGCTTGGTACGCCTTTTGAGGAAGAAATAGGTGTAGGTGCTCACGATATGGATTATGTAGAAGCTCAGGAAAATTACGGTATAGAAGAAGAAAATGAAGTGGATGCGGTTAATTTAGATGAAGATAATGAAAATATTGCTGAGACACCCGCAGTAGGAAATGCTAACGTTAGATCTGAATTGGTTAATCTCCCTCACCGTTCTCCCAGTGCCCCAAGACCTCCTAAAAGAACTAGTATTGCATGACAATTTTTTGAACGTATATCAGATATTGAGGTGCAATGCAATATTTGTCAACAAATATATAAGCATAGAAGTGGAGCCAAGCAAGGAGGTACGGGTACGTTAATGAGACATGTAGCTGAAGATCACAAAAGAGAGTTAAATATTGCAAAAGGTGGTGGGGATGTTAGTGGGCCAACGTAAACTAGAATGGACCCAGCAATCGGTCACGTAGCGAAGAAGTATAATAAATTGAGGGACCGGGAAGAAATAGCTAAAATGGTTGTTGTGGGTTGTTTGCCTTTTAGTTTTCCTTCTTATGATGCCTTTATTCGTTATATACAAGAAATTTATAATCCTATGTTTAACGGTATTCCTAGAACTACTTGTCGGTCTGATATTTTTAGACTTGATTCACAATATTGTTTTTATTTATCAACATTGTTAAAAAATATTCAATGTAGATTGTCCCTAACTTCTGATCTTGGTCGTGCTGTAAATAAAAATGATTATTTAACCGTTACTTGTCATTGGATGGATAGTAATTTCATGATGCAAAAACGTATTCTTGCTTTTTTATATAATAAAGATCGTAAACATACTGAACAATTTATTGCTGATTCTATGGTTAAAATTGCCGGATATTATGGTATCGAAAATAAAATTTTATGTATTGCTTTTGATAATGCTTCTAACAACAAGACTGCTATAACAAAAATAAAATCTACGCTATCTCCGCCCTTGCCTGAAATTTTTTCTCCGCCCTTGCCTGAAATTTTTCATATTAAGTGTGCATGTCATATATATAATTTAATTGTAAAAGATGGTTTTGAGTTTTTTTAGCTTTATATTGAAAAAATTCGTCTTGCTGTTGGTTTTATTCAAGAAAATAATCGTAGATCGAGAATTAAAGAATTTAAAGTTAAATGTCAAGAAAATGGACTTACATCGATTTTGATGTCTGAGAAAATTGATACTAGATGGAATTCTACGTATGAATTTTTAAAAACTTGTTATAAATATAGAATTCCTATTACACTAGCTTTTAACCAACATTGCGGTTCATTTGCTGATTCTGCTGATTGCATGCTACATAATTCTGATTGGGTTGTAATTAATGATCTTGTTAAGTTTTTAGAAAAATTTTATGTAGCTACGGTTGAATTTTTCGGTGCTTATTATCCTACTGTTTGTAGTATTTTGATATATATAGCCGATATTTCTGATTTGCTCAAAGAATATAAAAATAAAGAAGGTTATAAAGAAGTTGTTGGCGCCATGTTTACGAAATTTAAAAAATATTTTTTTCCGATTCCCCCTATTTACTTGGTTGGTGCTATGCTAAATCTGTGCATGAAATATAATAATATGTGTCACTTTAGTACTCTTGTTTATACTAACTTAGAAATAAATACTAACCATGATTCTGAACAAGTACAACCTGATTTGTGGACGGCTACGGCTGATGCAAAGGATTACATAGAAAAATTATATAATCATTATGCTGATTTATTTGATTTAGCCGTACCTACAAATATCACTCCAACTGTCGCTTCTCATCCTTCCGAGGAGCCATCATCTTCTAAAAGGCCGGCACATAGTGGTTTTTCTGATTCGTTTTATGATTTAAATTGTTGGAACAGTGTTGATGAGAGAATTTACACATCAACTTATCGGGAAAAGCTGAAATATTATCTTCAAACGGCACCAGAGGATCGCAGACGACGGATTAACACGTTGGATTAGTGTAGGAGTAATGAAACACAATATCCTGTGCTTTCAAGATTAGCTAGAGATATCTTGAATGTTCCAATGTCAACCGTTGCATCAGAGAGCGCCTTTAGTCAGGGACGACAGCAGCTTGGAGACAACCGACACTCATTGGAAAGAAATGCAATGAATGTTCTAGTTTGCCTCAGAGATTGGATTAGAGCGGAAAGAAAAAACCAAGGAATGGAACCGAAGCTGAGCGACGAGCTGAAACTTGAAGAAATTCTGACTTCACGGGAGAACTCAGCAGAATCAAGTCCAATGCATGATTTTGCCATCGTTGACTTCGATTATCCTATGCAAGTTCTCATTAATATTAACATGAATGAGTTGGAAAAATGATGCATAATTTATAGATTTTTCATTCATGTAAATTATAAATTTTGGATCATTTTGCAATCAATAAAATTCCCCAAATTCATTCATTCCTTAGTCCGTGCTTTTTATATTTTTTCATTTAACGATTTAAAATTTTAAATTGAATTTCTAGTTTTCTACTTTAAATTAAAAACTTAATTATAATATATTATTAATTTACTACCAAATATTATTAATTTATTATATTAAGTAGCATATGTTTTGTATATTTGTGCATATATCTTCTATAGAAGTGTATATTTAATGTATACATGTGTATATATTTTATAAATTAGTATATAAGTATATCTATATATATTGTAATGAATATATAATGTAGTATATTTTATAAATAGTAGTATATATACATTGAATGGTGCGTATATACGTGTACATATCTTCTATAGAAGTGTATATTTAACGTATACATGTGTATATATTTTATAAATTAGTATATAAGTATATCTATATATATTGTAATGTATATATAATGTAGTATATTTTATAAGTAGTAGTATATATACATTGAATGGTGTGTATACACGTGTATATATCTTATATAGATGTATATATTTAACGTATACAAGTGTATATGTTTAATAAATTAGTATAATATAACAATCTATGTATTGTAATCCATGTATATTGTAGTATATATTTTATTTTAAGTAGTACAAATACATTGATTGGTGCGTATATATGTGTATATATCTTATATAGATGTATATATTATACGTATACAAGTGTATATGTTTTATAAATTAGTATAATATAACCATCTATACATTGTAATACATATATATGTATATTGTAGTATATATTTTATTTAAAGTAGTACATACATATTGAATGGTGCGTATATATGTTTATATATCTTCTATAGACGTATGTATTTAACGTATACAAGTGTATATGTTTTATAAACTAGAATATAACTATATATAACTATATATAACTATATATATATATATATATATATATATATACATACATACATAGTATATACATATATATTGTAGTATATATTTTATTTAAAGTAGTACCTATATATTGATTTAAAATGATTTAAAATGAATTTCTAGTTTAAATTAAAATCTTACTTTTAATATATTATTAATTAACTATCACACAGACACACACACACACACACACACACATATATATATATATTGTTGTATATACTTTATTTAAAGTAGTACATATATATTGAATGGTGCGTATATATGTGTTTATATCTTCTATAGACGTATATCTTTAACGTATACATGTGTATATGTTCTATAAATTAGTATGTAAATATATATATATATATATATATATATATATTGTTGTATTTATATATGTATATTGTAGTATATATTTTATTTAAAGCAGTACATATATATTGAACAGTGCGTATATATGTGTATATATCTTCTAAAGTAGTATACGTTTAACGTATACAAGTGTATATGTTTTATAAATTAGTATGTAAGTATATATATATATATATATATATATATATATATATATATATATATTGTAGTATATACTTTATTTAAAGTAGTACATATTATTGAATGGTGCGTATATATGGGTAAATATCTTCTATAGACGTATATCTTTAACGTATACAAGTGTATATGTTCTATAAATTAGTATGTAACTATTTATATATACATATTTTTGTATATATATATATATGTATATTGTAGTATATATTTTATTTAAAGTAGTAGATATATATTGAATGGTGCATATATATGTGTATATATCTTCTAAAGTAGTATATATTTAACGTATACATGTGTATATGTTTTATAAATTAGTGTGTATATATATATATATTGTAGTGTATATATATATATATATTATACTATTATAGCATATGTTTTATTTAAAGTAGTATGTATAGTCATATATAATTATATATTGAATGGTACGTATATATGTGTAATTGTTTTTATATTTTTTTTAAAAAATATATTGTATATTGGAGTGTATATAGTGTATATTGGAGTATATCTAGTGTATATTGAATTTTATATTTATTTTTTAAACGGGTTTGACCGGTTTTTAATCGGGTTTGACCGGGTTTTGGTGGGTTTGACCAGGTTGGGTTAAGTGGACCGGGTTAGGGTGGGTTTTAATTTTTTTACTGTTTGGCCCGGACCGGCTAGCGTCAAAATTGACCCTCAACCCGGTTAAAATGGAAGGGCCGATTCCGAGTTGGCTTGGCCCGGCCCGTTTGACACCTATACTTGAAACATAAAAAGTAATTTAAAAAAAGAGTCCTGTATTGAAACATGGACACAGAAATAATAATTTAAATGGTCGATTTTGGAATATTTTATATTTTGTTCATTGAGATTTTTTACCTTGTGCAACACATGAATTGTTGGGCGTTTATCCTCTCTCATTTATTTCACAATAGAACTTTGAACCTTTCACTAATGTGCACAAGTATGTACTATTCCTTAATATGACGAATCCACGTTCACTGGTATCCGTATGTACTATTCTTAATATGACGAATCCACGTTCACTGGTATCCGTATGTACTATTCCTTAATATGACGAATCCACGTTCACTGGTATCCGATACCATACATACACACATTATAAATAACATAAATTCCTAACACTTTGCTACCTAATTACCATTTCTTCCAACTTTTATATTAATTACTTAATATCTCGGATATGATACATAAGTTTACTCCGAATACATAACCGACAGATACATAACTACCAAATTAATTGACTATAAAAAAGAAAAATAACAGTAAAAGAGTAAAAGAGTAAATAACTGAGCAATTAATGCGATTCTGATTAAGATATATCTCTTTAATCCCTAAAAATTAGTAACAAATTCATAATTCAAATTTGAATCACCAAAATAATCTCCCTCAATCAAAATTTTTCCAGTTTTTTCTATCTTTATTGTTTTTGGTTGGATCTTCATTGTTCCTGGCATATCCTTTTCTAGCCTTGACGACGTCATAATTTCATAAGAATATTGTGTATCTCTTTTGATGATATTCTGCATCAAAATCAGATGAAGGAACCGAAATATTGGATGAAAAAAACAATACAAATCAACTTCAACATTGACTATATATCAGAAGTAATAATATGTCTCATACTTATGTATCATACTCATAATGTTTAATGTATCAGGTGTAAAACAAACTAAAACTCACATATAACTTTTAGAATGTATCATGTAAATGTAAAATCTTGACAAAATTAGATCTATGTATCATAATAAGTATATTACATGTATCAAGTATAAAACTGAACCATACTCACATATATGTTGTATTATGTATCATAAAGCAAGCAAGGACTCATTAACTTTGAATCTATGTATCAGACGCAGTATATTGAATGTATCATATCTATAAAGAAACAAAATCACATGTAAAATTTATGATGTATCAGAACGCATGTAGTGTCACAAAAAATCGTTTTTTTGTAACTTACTTCTTCCTCTTTACAGATGCAATAATCAATAACTTCTTCATCATAGTCGGGTCATTTTGATATTTCAATCTATTTTCACGAAAATCAATGTCGTTTATATCATAATAAAATTGTGGAAATTAAAAAGAAAGTTAATGGTAGAAAGATGGAGTTGTTAGATCTAATTGAGTAGTAGATCAGAACATGGTGAAGATTTAAAATTTATTCCCTTCTAGGCCTTTTGAGGTGTATTTTATTGTCTTTCACGAAGAGTGGTTTCAATTCCCTGTACTACATATAATGATGTAAAGTGATTTTATACCCATAAGAGCATCTGATGCACCAAAATGGTATTAGCCATCAGAGGGACACTTTTGAAGAACCCCACAATAAGGAGAGATATCGAGGATGATCAACGTAACTTAGCATGGGGAAGTCTCAAATGATCCTTCAGATTTGATATGGATCTTATCGGCTCTAAAATCAATCTTCTTCAACCTACAAGGGAGCAAATATGTGTCCATCACAGGGCACTCATTAGGAGCTGGTTTTGCTCTCAAGGTATACAAAGCGTTAGATGCTGAAGGAACTTATGTAGAAGCACATCTTCTCAATCCACTATCTGTTTCATTGTCCATGAGTTTGAGAATATATTGAGCAGAAAAGCTGGATTTGTGTGGAAAAGTTTCAAATCAATGCTTCCTCCTAACTTAAGAGTATCAAAGCAGGAGAGCAGCCGAGGGTGCAGCTGAAGCTACAGAATCAAGAATCACTTCAGAGCTCGAGCAAAGGCTGCCTATGCCTCATTTTATATTAAGACAAGTAACTACATCTTATGGTACTATAATTACCCAGACGGAGTACAAAACAGTAGTTTCAGTGGTTATAAAGAGAAAGAAACAAAAATGGGTGGAAATGGGTTAACCGGTGTAAAGATTTTTGTGGTGTAAAAAGGAAAGCAGAGGTTTCTTGAGGTATGATACAAGAAAGACAAGGAAACATGAAACAAACACTTCAAAATCAGTCCACAAGATCAAAGATTCGAGGACCCTTTTGAAGACCACACTCGGATTCAACAAACAACAACAAGAACACAATGTATTGATGTGTTTATCACCTAAAAATATCTAACAACAAACTATGTTAACAACAACAAGATGAAGAACAACAACAATGGAACAAGAACAACAAGTCACGGATTTGAATTATAAGAACACAAACAAACGATTACAACATAAACAAAATGGATATATAGTTAGACCTTGGTTGGTATAATCTTAAGAATCCAAGAATATGGTAATCTTGGACCCTTAACACTACACACAACAGTTAACCTAACCCCTACGTTGACACAAGAGGAACTTTACCTCCTCTAAACACCAACGTCTCAAGCCAACATTGCAACACAAGTGATATCCACACTTGTTGCCCTCAATTCGGTGTGGTGGCTATTCCAAGACCTACAAATAAAGGTGTTTCATGTTTCAAGTCTTACATCAATGAAAAAATAATGAGAAAAAGACCTAAAATGTTCTATTTATATTCTATTACAAGACAAGGCAAAATGACAACAATGCCCTTAAAGGGTGGGGTGGCCATGGAGTGCATTTGGACCTAATGAAGTGACCAAAATACCCTTAATGAAGATTACCAAATCATGACCCATTAAGTGTTGTCCAAAACTGTGAGTCCTCAAGTCTTCGATGCTCCAAGCAATCTTCCACACACGGCCTTGCTTGTGCTCAAAACGGGTCTTCCTTGCATATTCTTGTGCCCCTGGGGTGACCAAGTCTTGAGCCTTTAAATGATGACATTCAATCATGTCTTCAAAAATTAAGGTGGCCATTTGACTTGTATCATCCTTCCTTTCTTGAAAAAGATTCGACCTTGAATCCAAACCTTGCAAGAACAAAGAGAAGACAAACAAGCACCACATCCTCATGACATGAGGGTTAAAGTTAGTACAATAACCAACATCAACATGCCAAGGAGATACACATTTGAGATATAACCACACATCCTTTGTTGTAATCATGAGGGACTTAGAAAAAAAATTACAGAGGAGTTAGCGAAAGGAATCACCATCAAGGGGTGGTGTCCTAATTGAAAGTAAAGTCCACCTCGAAAGGAATCACCATCAAGGGGTGGTGTCCTAATTGAAAGTAAAGTCCACCTAACACATATAAAAATATCACTCAAACAAGTGGACCGACCAACAACTATCCATCCTTCACACCCTAAGAAGTTACTGGGATCGAATGGGAGACGTAACCAAGGGCTTAGGTTTCGGCACTCTCACTTTCCCCTAGGGTGTCATCCTCGAAATTAAGCAAGTCCTCTTTATCACTATTGAAAATATCATGAACTAAAAGAGGGTTGAGAAAGGTGTTCCATAAGTCAACTTCAAATTAAGGGTTCCCATGCATGCACTTACTACTAGTTTCAAAATTTTCACTAGGAATATGCCCAACATAAGAAACACATAAAGACTAAGTAGATGACATTTCTAAGCACATATCACCTTCTCTTTCACAAGAGTTGTCCTCACATACGTACAAACCATCACGGGAAGCCAAAGGACCACAATCAAAATCATCTTCACAAAGACAATCACAACTCGGGTTTTCTAAATATTCAAGCAAATCAAGATCATCTACGCCTGGTTGATCATTTTTCTCACCCTCACTAGTTGTTGGCAATTCACATACCAACGTAGACTCACCTTGTTTTTCACAAGGGTCAACTAGTGTGTGAATACTCTCGTTACTTGGTAATGGAACGTTAGCAAGTTTTAAGTGCTAGCACCAAATGGACACAAATTACTCTCACGAGGAGAATCAATTTCGTCATCTAAAGGATCAACTAGTGCTTGTGTACCTACAACATGATTTTGGTCCTCATGTGACCTAACAAAATGAAGACTCATGCACTCCTACACTAGGTAAAACTGCAACTACGTTCATATGAGTGTAGGGGATAACATTTTTACCTCGTAGCTCATATGAGCTACGGTCTTCATCTTGACGTGTGTCCAGGTAGCCCACTTTACCCCTTGGAACTTCCATATGATCCAACCTTTCATTTATCACTTCCCATTGACGGGTAAAGGCTTCAAGTTTAGCCAAAATAGCACTTACAACCGCGGGTTCCATCGTAATTGCACCTAAAAAAAAAGAAAAGAACAAGTCTACAAAATAAAACACAAGTTAGTTATAAACAACCTCACCACGCTCTCACACGCTTGATCGTTTCACACTTGGATTCACAAGTGTTGCAAGTCGGCTTGTAGTTCGTGATGAGTCGAGGGGTGAGTTTACTTCTTGGTTGAAATGGATTCTTTGTTTGAAGACTCAAGGAAATAATTTCCGAACTTGAACCAAGAAATTCTACGATTCAAAAACAAGAAAAGCACAAAATAACTCTAACACGAACAAACGGGCACAAAAACTAACCAAAAAGCTAGTAGGAGATTACTAGGTCATCAATTAGTGTTCAAACCAACAAACAAAACTAAGAAACAATAAAATGAAACTAAGAAATCTAAAAGTTGAACTCAAAATGTTGCGTGAACAGTAATTTAGTAATGTGGCAGTCCACTATTGGCCTTGGTTTTTTCAAAATTTTACTCTCCAATTTCAAGTCTTGACCAATCTACAATTTGGAAATGGTAGATTTGGTTAATGGAGGGAAAATTGGCATTGGAGAATCATTTTCAAATTCAAAACAAGACTTGACCTTCTTGGTACTTTCTCCTTGAAACAAGGTCCTTAAATCAAGGAAAGTAGGTGAAAAGTTGTTGTCAAGTCTTTTACGTGATGTGATCAAGTCTTTCACCAACAAGTACTACAACTTGGTCTTTCACCTTTTGTGGATCTAATGTTCACTTTTTGTTTTCACAAAAGATGAAAAGGGTGAAGAACAACAAGAACACAATAACAACACCAAGAACAACAACAATATTCTACAAGAACAACAACAAATTCCAACGCCCAACTCCACAACAACAAGGCCTTCAACACGGTCAAGGCTTAGAATGACAACAACATCAAATCAGCCACACTTTGTTCACATTAACAACATCAACAAATTCAAGTTCATACTTAGATTTAGACACTTTTTAGTGTTGGTGAGAAAGAAACCAACACTAGAAACACTATAAACAACAAAGACTACAAGATCTAGTCACAAAGAAATATGTATCAGCTAAGATAACAACAAGAACAACAACTTTCTCGACCAAGAACAACAAGAACGGGCAGATTGCTCATTTTTTGGATTTTTTTTCAGTTTTTCAACTCTTTTTTTTTAATATTTTTTTTCAACTCTCAAGCCCAAGATTGATATTGTTAGAACAAAATCAAAGATGGCTCTGATACCAAATGATACAAGACATACAAGGAAACATGAAAAAAATACTTTAAAATCAGTCCACAAGATCAAAGATCCGAGGACCCTTTTGAAGACCACACTCAGATTCAACAAACAACAACAAGAACACAATGTATTGATGTTTTTATCACCTAAAAACATCTAACAACAAACTATGTTAACAACAACAAGATGAAGAACAACAACAATGGAACAAGAACAACAAGTCATGGATTTGAATTACAAGAACACAAACAAATGATTACAACATAAATAAAATGGATAGATAGTTAGACCTTGGTTGGTATAATCTTAAGAATCCAAGAATATGGTTATCTTAGACCCTTAACACTACACACAACGGTTAACCTAACTCCTACATTGACACAAGAGGAACTTTACCTCTTCTAAACACCAACGTCTCAAGCCAACATTGGAACACTAGTGATATCCATACTTGTTGCCCTCATTTCGGTGTGGTGGCTATTCCAAGACCTACAACTAAAGGTGTTTAATGTTTTAAGTCTTACATCAATGAATAACTAATGAGAAAAAAACTTAAAATATTCTATTTATATTCTATTACAAGACAAGGCAAAATGACAACAATGCCCTTAAAGGGTGGGGTGGCCATGGAGTGCATTTCGACCCAATGAAGTGACCAAAATACCCTTAATAAAGATGACCAAATCATGACCTATTAAGTGTTGTCCAAAATCGTGAGTCCTCAAGTCTTCGATGCTCCAAGCAATCTTCCACACACGGCCTTGCTTGTGCTCAAAACGGGTCTTTCTTGCATATTCTTGTGCCCTCGGGGTGACCAAGTCTTAAGCCTTTAAATGATGACCTCCAATAATGTCTTTAAAAATTAAGGTGGCCATTTGACTTGTATCAAGGTACATTAAATGGCTTTGAATAACAGCATGCTAATAAGCAGGCAGCTCAACTTCTTATACACTATTCAAGCTCCAAAATAAATTCAAGGCTTAGAGTCTTTAAAAGTAAATCTCAGCCCTTCGGCACTTCTATCGGTCAAATATTATTCAAATTAAAGTTGATAGAAAACAATTGTGCTTTACTTCCATTAGGTTCAAGTGATATTGGCATATTACTTGAATTTGGCTGGTAAAAACTGAAATATTTGAACAAAAAATTATAAGGCTTGAGATTTTGCATTTGAATGAATTGATCAAAGAAGATTATAAAAATCAACAAGCAGAATTAGATAAGAAATTCAAAGACTTAATTAATTAACTAAGACAAAGATAACATAGAAAACCCGAAAATAAAGCTAGTACTACAAGAGGTACAAAAAGAAATAAACCAAATAAAAAATATAATACTCTCATGAGTGATATACTACAAGATAAACCTTCTCTAACAATATTATTAAAAGCAGCACAGATTCAACCAAATTTGGAGGATTATCAGATCATCAACCTCAGGGAAAAGAATACTCTCTAATCATAAAACAGAATAATATTATAATTTTATTACTATTAGAACTGAAATAAAGTATCCAATTTCTCTAGGTGTCTTGTTGTAGGAGATCCATAAATTTTCGATCAGGCAGATCTGTCGTTTGTCCACCCTTACATCTAATCTCAGTTTGAAAGTCAGATTGGATGGATCATAACTGATGAGATTGTGAGGTCCGAAGATCAGTTTTTCTAATTTCAGAAGTTTCAACATTGTTAGTGGCCTGTAATAAGTGTTGCTTAGTAATTTCTTTAAGTAGTCTTGAGAGGATGAGGCTTCCGCCTTTCCTTTGTCTTTGCTTGTATACATACTGAAACAAAAATTGTTAGTTGTCTTCTTTTATTAGTCTACTTAGTTGAACTTCTAGGTTATTATCTTTTCCTTTAATATGTTCTAGAACAATATTATAAATAGAAGTGGCATCTAAGAAATTTAACCACCTCTTTTTACTACTATTCTTTTCTTTTATCTTCTGATAAAATTTACTATAGCCTCGCAATCTTTTCTTACTAATATTTCGGGTTTATTTAATATATAAAGCTTAAAACTCTTTAAACCATAAATTACTGCTAGTGTTTCTGCATCTATACTACTTAGATTGCCTTTTTCTCTACACTTTCCACTTGCATAAGCACAAATTTTTTCATCCTTTTTGTCACTATATTTATTGGGTTTTGCCTTTAATATTGCTCCCCATCCTTAAAGGCTTCCATCTGTCTCGGCTATTAAATAGTCCTTTTCTAATAGTAATGTTAAGTCTGGGATATCTTGTATCGTGTGCTTAAGTTGTTGGACTAATTTTATGTCTTGCACATTAAAAGTTTTTTGTTCTGTTGATCCTGTTTTAGAATATAATGGTCCCGCTATTTTTCCTAAATCTTTAATAGAAGCTCTAGCATAATTTAATAGTCCTAAAAATTTATATAAATCTTTAGTCTTGTCTAATCTATCTGGCATTTCTAAAACCTTTTTAGCTATGTGTGGTTGTAGTTTTATTCTACCATTTCCAATGACTACTCTAAAAAGTTAATATTATTTTTACATAATTCCATTTTCTTTCTACTTATTATTATTCCATTATCTA
The DNA here is from genome assembly GCF_002878395.1 of Capsicum annuum. Taxonomy (NCBI): domain Eukaryota; kingdom Viridiplantae; phylum Streptophyta; class Magnoliopsida; order Solanales; family Solanaceae; genus Capsicum; species Capsicum annuum. The sequence continues at coordinate 118,763,971 of NC_061112.1, read as the reverse complement.
CAAATAGTATAAAAACTTGTTGTAAATGTCCTAAATGTTCTCTCATATTATTACTAAAGACTACAATATCATCTACATAAACCAATACAAAATTTTTATAGTCTCCAAAAATACTATCCATTTTTCTTTAAAAAATTGGAGAGTTGTCTTTATTCCGAACGGCATAACTAGCTACTTAAAATGTCCTTCTGGACATGTAAAGGCTGTCCATTCTATACTCTCTTCATGCATCTTCATCGGCCAATATCCGAATTTACAATCAAATTTACTAAATATTTTTCTTCCTTGAATTCTGTTTATTAATTCTATTTTGTCTGGTAACTTATACCTATTCATTACAGTATTATCATTTAATCTTTTGTAATTTATTACCATTCTAGTTTTTCCTCTTACTATTTCACTATGGTTTCTTACTATGAAAGTTGCTGATCTATGTCTTGATTTGGATCTTCTAATTATCCCTAATTCTAATAGCTCTTTTATTTGTATTTCAAAGTCTTTAAGGTCTTCATTTGTAGTTTCTAGAGATGCTATTTTTATAGTATATTCTGGATTAATTTTTTCTAATTTGCAGGTAATTTGATTGGAGTCCGAATGTTGCAAGAGTTTCTCTCCAATTATCTCTAGTTTGCCTAGGATTTGTATTATTTTATCTAGGTCTTTTTGATCTTTCATTACTCCTATCTGTTGCATACCTTTCCTAAAATTGTATAATTCTGTTTCTAGTTCTATTAATGTATAGTCTTTTTCTATTTCTTCTACTATTAATAGATCTTGTAATTCTTCATACATTGTTACCTTATCATTACAGGTACAATTTTCTCCTTTATCACATTCTAGAGTTTTTTTTGGTTTTATTTGATGATTTGAGCTTTTGATTCTTTCTTCTGTCTTATCTTTAAGAAAACGATATTTAGTTAGCAGGGGTTGTGTCTGTACTGGTGAGTGAGTAATATTACTTGCAAAAATTACTCAATATTTGGTAACAAAACATTCTCCATTATTTTGCATCATGAAATCTAATCCTAACACAAAGTCTGCCTTTATTTTTAAGTCTCTAACTAGTATCTCAGTGAGTGTGTATGATGGATAATAAAAATTTTCACAAGTATTGATAAAGCTTATTTTTGCTTGTGGTATATAATCTGTATAAGTATTATGGGTTCCGTCCATTTGCATGGATTGTTGAGGTCTTGGAAATTTTTTAATTAATTTTGATGGTAAAATTCAACTATTTAGAATGCTTTTTGTACACCCTGCATCAACTACAGCTAATGTCTGGAACTCATAGTCTTGAATTTTTATTCTTGCTAAAACTTTGATTGTACTAATCTTCTTTTCTTCATTACACATCATTCCTTCAAATGGTATCATCATTGATTTTTTCTGTTTAACTTTATTATTTTCAACAGATGTATTTAATAATTCCAGCTCTATTAAATCATCTTCTCTGATTATCTCTTTACTGTATACTCTTATCTCTAATCTTTTTAGTCTTTCTTCTAATTCTAATATTCTATCTTCTGTTGTTCTAGTTATTGGTTCCTTGTTGTAAAATTTATTTAAATTATTTGTTGATTTTGGAGTTTCTAAGATTTCTGAGATTTTCTCTATACATTTTATGCATACTTCCTTGTAACATTTCCTACATTTTGCCCTTTAGTTTTTACTTGGAAACCACTTACAAAAACAACACTGGTTACTATCTAATCCTTTTCCTTCTTCAAATTCATGTTCACATTCTTCTATCAAATTTACTAAGTCATAATAGTCTGAGTTCGTCTTTTCTAACCCTATTTCATTTATAAATTCCTCTTCTCCTGAATCTGAAGAATCGGATTTATTTATTTCCTCTTCAAAAACTTTCATACTCCTAATAGAGTATATACTTTTATCATCTAACTTATATGTATCTACATTTATCAAATTTTCATTTACATCTTCTATTAATTGTGCATTCCTAGATCTATTATTATTTCTTTTTGGACAAGTATTTGCTAAGTGCTCTATACTTCTGCAGATAAAATATTCTAATTTATTTTTGTAGGTTCTTCCAGTGTTATTTTTTTTTACATGTTTATTCTTATCTAGGTATGGCTTTCTTGCGTTTGATCTTCTTAAGCAATATTTATTTCTAGGGTGATAGACTTTTTTATATGCCTTTCTATATTTTTTTCTTTTTATAATCTTGGTCATAATGTTGTGTAGTATATATGTTTTTACAAAAATCTGTATCGCTTCTTTTTAATTATTTTTGTATCGTATATTTATACATTTTTCTTGTAATATATCCATTACATGTTGTATTCTTTGTCCTATTGACCATAGGTTGTTTGGGTTTTGTATTACTCCTTCTCTCTTGGCCCATTTTTCTTTTATCTCTCTTCCTAAAGCCTCTGATAATTTATTAAATCTAGCTCCTAAAGTCTGATCAAACGAGTTCCTACTAATTGTACAATAGTAAAAGTAGTTATTTATTTGAGCTTTGTCTAAATTCAAGAGAAGAAGTATGGACAGAACTTCAAGAAGTAGATAATAGATGAAGAGAAGTCCAAACCCAAATATTCTATAGTACTGACGAACTAAGGGTAGACAAGATTTTAAGACAGAAGTATCCTTTTTATTTATCTTAATAAATAGACCTTATGGAAATACTAAGATTTACAGAGAAATTAGAGAAAAACAAAAAGACAGTCAAGATAAAAATATAGAAGAACCCATTAGCAGTTACTGATCGAACTATTTAACTGAATTGAACTGAGTTACTGAGTTATCCTAAGTTCTGTAATTGACTGAGTTCTACTGATTGTGCCACGACTAAGATTGTCTTGAAACTGACACTAGCTTTAGGTACACAGCTAAATTATCGGGTATTAAATACTCCTAGGACTCGATAGCACGAATAATATAAAGCATGACAATTCTTGAATAACATGACAATGGTCTATCATTCAGAATACAATCAATGAGGCATTTCATCTAACACTTGAAAGTCATAAACTTGTAAATGTATAGAAAAGAATATTAATGTATCATGATGTAACGCCCCAAAATCTCATCCTGAAATGCCACACATTGCTTAAGGCTACAAGTAGCCCCAAGCTAACCCTTTGAGCCTGCTACTACTTCTAACCCTTACTTTAGGATAGATAAGTCAAGCTACAACACTATATCGTATCAAATCTGAACTGAAATAACTAAAATAATTATCTGAGAAATCAATATTGAAAATCTGGAATTCAACCACTAGTCTAGTCCGACAAGCCTCTACTTACTACTGAACTAGAGAGTCATTGGGACAAACCCCCAATTAACTTGATTGAACTGAAAGCCATAACAACTGATACCAAAACTGAAAATTTGAGAAATAGGTCCTCGAACCATGAGGACTCACCAGCTACGGAGTGTAGACAAAGGTACTCGGGAATCACTGTTGCAGCTGAGACTGAGCACCTGAACCTAATTATGAGATAATTTAGCACACAGACGTATATGTGGATCAGTACTTTGAGGATGTACTGAGTATATGGGGGTGTATGCATTAAGTAAACAATATCATTACTCTTTATGAAACCATGCATGCAAATATGACTGACTTGCATAGCTTGAAAAAGTTTGAAATAAAAATCTCATAAGTCATGAACAATGAGACATGTAATATAAATCTCGTGAGTCATTATACTTAGTTCTAAAATCTGTATTCTTCTCTTATTCTCACTTGTAAAAATATAAAATTCTTTAATAAAATCAAAGCTTTGGGCATAAGAACGGAAGAAGTGTTCTTGTTCAAACCCCACATACCTTAGATTATGGACTTTGAATGAACTCTCGCTTTTGTGACTCTATTCACGACTTTGAACAGATATTCTTGATGTCCTTGGTCTGAGGAGTCCGATTCTTGAAGAAATTTTGAAAAGTGACGGTTAAATCTTGAGTTGTGAATTTTAGAGAAGAAGGCTATATTTTGGTATTTAAGGACCCTAATCCCGTGTTATGACTGATAGAGGGTGGGGGGAAAAGACTAAATTGCCCCCTTGGATGCGGATTTTAATAGCTGAAAAACTAAGCATCAACACGATTGGCGATGCAGCACGTAATGGCATTGACGCGATACTACTTTTGACTGGCAGTTCCTGGAACAAAATTGACCAATGTAATGAGCGACACGGCGTGCCATGATTGCGTTGGTCCACTATTTTGGGACACCAAACATGGATCAAAAATTCCAAAACTTGTCCAAATACACCTATTGACTTCTGTAATCATAAATTAGCTAAAATATGAACTATCGAAGGTCAGAAAGGTTGGTAATAAAATCCTCAAAGTTTTGAGGCACTATAAATGACTAAGTCCCAACACCTAGCTAGATTTTCTAAGTCCAAAAACTCTTTGGGCACCGTTTAAGGGATTTAGACGATGAGGATTTTTTGGGATCTTATAATATCTCCCCCTTGGGAATATTCGTCCTCGAATGTCACTAGCTAGGCTAAGAATACAGAGAAAACTCAAGATGTACAGCTGAAATAATTTACTAAACTGACTCTACATCGTCATAAACTTTGAGTATTTCAAAGAATCAAAGGACTCATAATGAGAATAGCTATATAGTTGAGTCTTTGGTTAAAGAGGAGCTGAATTAAAGAAAAATAGTACCTTCGGCTTAATCTAAACTTGTGAAGAAAAGATGGGGTTACTTGGCTCGCATATCTGCTTCTGCTTCCCAAGTAGCACCCTCAACTGACTGGTTTCACCACAAAACTTTGACTAAAGGAACTTCGTTGTTCCTTAGTCTATGAATCTGATGGTCTAGGATCTCAACTGGAATCTCTTCATATGAAAGACTATTCTGAATGTCTGATCTCTCTGAAGGATCTACTACAACGGAATCATCAATGTGCTTCTTAAGCATGGAGACGTGAAAGACAGGATGAACAGCTGATAAATCTGTGGGCAACTCTACCTCATAAGCTACTTTCCCAACACGACTTAGAATTCTATAGGGGTTAACATAATGGGGATGAAGCTTCCCCTTCTTTCCAAATCTCTTCACTCTTTAATGGGTGAAATCTTCAAATACACCAAATCACCTACCTTAAATTCGAGGTCCCTTCTTCTCACATCTGCATATGAATTTTGATGACTTTGGGCTATCTTCAACCTTTCTCTAATCAACTTAACCTTCTTCATAGCCTCAAACACTGCATCGGGTTCAATCAAAGCAGCCTCGCCCACTTCAAACCAACCTATGGGTGATCTACATCTCCTCCCATCAAGAGCCTTAAATGGGGCTATCTTAATGCTAGAATGATAACTATTGTTATACACAAATTCAATCAATGGCAAATGCTCATCCCAACTTTCTTTAAAATCAAGGGCACATGCCCTCAACATATCTTCCAAAGTTTGGATGGTCCTCTCAGCCTGACCATTTTTCTGCGGATGAAAAGCTAAACTAAGATGCACTTGGGTACCAAGACCCTTCTAAAAAGCTCTCCAAAACTGGGAAGTAAACTAAGTACCCCTATCTGAGATGATAGAGAAGGGAACTTCATGCAATCTGACTAACTCTTGAATATATAGCTTAGCATAATCCTTAGTTGTATAAGATGTATGCACTGGCAGGAAATATGCTGACTTAGTTAACCTGTCTACAACAACCCAAATAGAATCATGATGACAATGTGAAAGGGGTAAACCAGTCATGAAATCCATATTCACCTCTTCCCACTTCCAAGTGGGTATACCAAACTCTTGCATTGCACCACCAGGTCTTTAGTTCTCTACCTTAACTTGTTGACAAGTTGTACACTTCTCCACAAACTCTGATATATCCTTCTTCATGCCACTCCACCAATAGATTCCCCGTAAGTCGTGGTACATCTTGGTAGTACCGATGAATAGAATATCGCGCGCCATATGCTTCAGCCATAATTCTCTATCTCAAATCACCAACACAAGGAACACACAATCTACCCTGAAACCTCAACACACCATCTCCCCCTTGGGGGAAAACCTCTACCTTTTGGTCCTTAACTGACTCCTTCAGTTTGACCAAACTAGGATCCATGTCTTACTTCTTCTTCACTTCCTAAACTAAGGAGGATTCGAAACTACTCTGAACCCACACATTACCTTCAGCTGAATCAAACAACCTAACATCTAATCTTGCCAAATAATGAACTTCACAAGCCAATTCTTTCTTATCCTTCTCCACATGAGCCACACTACCTATAGACAACCTACTAAAGGCATCTTTCACTACATTGGCCTTGTTCGGATGATATAACACACTCACATCATAATCTTTTAGCAACTCTAACTATTTTCTCTGTCGAAGATTCAACTCCCTCTGAGTAAACATATACTGCAGGCTTTTTTGATCAGTAAACACATCAACATGAACACCATAAAGATAGTATCTCCAGATTTTCAAGAAAAAATCACAGCAGCTAATTCAAGATCATGGGTTGGGTAATTCTTTTCATACGGTTTTAACTGTCTAGAGGCATAAGCTATAACCTTACCTTTCTGCATCAACACACAACCCAGGACAACTCTAGAGGTATCATAATACACCACAAAACCATTCATACCATCAGGCAGAGTTAATACAGGGGCTGAAGTGAGTCGAGTCTTTAACTCCTGAAAACTCTTCTCACAGGAATTTGACCACGGGAACTTAACTTTCTTTTGGGTCAATCGGGTCATGGGAGATGCAACAGAAGATAAACCTTCAACAAAACGATGGTAATAGCCAACTAGACCCAAGAAACTTCTAATGTCAGATGGAGAGATACGTCTAGGCTAATTTTTTATAGATTTTGTCTTTTGGGGATCATCTTTAATGCCTTTAGCTAAAATAATATCACCCATAAAAGCTACTGACCTTATCTAAAACTCACACTTATTGAATTTGACGAACAATTAATGATCTCTAAGAGTCTGCAGGACAATTCTAAGATGGTTTGCATGGTCATCCTCACTACGGGTGTACACAAGAATATCGTCTATGAATACTATGACAAACATATCTAGATACTGTTTGAACACTAGATTCATGAGGTCCATGAAAGTTGCTGGAGTATTGGTTAGCTGAAATACATAACTAGTAACTTAAAATGACCATAGCGGGTTCAGAAGGTTGTCTTTGGAATATCACACTCTCTTACTTTAAGCTGATAATAGCTGGATCTAAGGTCTATCTTTGAGAAATAAGTTTCTTCTTGCAATTGATCAAACAAGTCATCAATTCTAGGAAGAAGGTACTTATTATTGATTGTGACCTTATTAAGCTAACGATAGTCAATACACATACGCAAAAAGCCATCTTTCTTTCACACGAACAAGATGGGTGCACCCTAAGGAGAAACACTGGGCCTTATGAAACCTTTTTCTAGAAGATCTTTGAGTTGCTCTTTCAACTTCTTAAGTTCTACGGGTGCCATACGGTATGAAGGGATAGAAATAGGATATGTATTAGGAAAAAGGTCAATCCTGAACTCTATCTCTCTATCGAGAGGTACCCCTAGGAGATCTTCTGGAAAAACATCAGGAAACTCATTAACTATGTTGACTGACTAAATAGTTAGAGCCTCAGACTTAGTTTCTTTAACTCGAACTAGATAATAGATTCAACCTTTGGATATTAGCTTTCTGGATTTGAGATAGGATATGAAATGACTCTTGGGATATACTGAATTGCCGGACCACTCAAAAATTGGCTCATCAGGAAACTGAAACTTGACTACACGGGTACGATAGTCTATGGATGCGTAACATGAATGAAGCCAATCCATACCTAGAATAAGATCAAAATCGACCATATCTAACTCTATCAAATCAGCGAATATGACCTTATAAAGAACCGTGATAGGACACTTTTTATAAACTTGCTGAGCAACAACTGGCGCACCTACTGGGGTAGAAACCAGGATAGGCTCAGGGATCTTTTCGGGGTTTATCTCAAAATTCAAAACAACTAATAGGGTCACATAAGAGAAACTTGACCCAGGGTCCAACAACACATAAACATTAAAGTGAAAGACACGAAATATACCAGTAACAATATCTAGAGAATTCTCTTATTCCTAATGGGATGGTAAGTCATAGAATCGATTCTAGCGCTGAAGGAGCTGGTGCACTGGTAGCCTAATTCTGAGGTCGAATATCTTTGTTACCCTGCCTATAATGCGGACACTCTCTAAGTCTGTGTCCCAAATTTCCATGACCAAAACAACCCCTCTGTTCGGCTAAACACTCATCAAGATGGGTTCTGCCACACTTAGAACATGGGGGATAACTGGGCTTGTTACTCATACTGTTCTGGGATCTGGACATGGAATCTAATCTGACCATATTCATGTTGCTCTAATCTAGCCCTCTTGTTTCCTCTTACTCTATCTCTCTTCCTTATCTTATTCGCTTTAATCTGCTGAGCATGCATCATTAGTTTGGACAGATCCATATCGCTATTAAGCATAGCAGTCCTACTACACTCTTTCAGCACCAAACTAGACATGCCGGTCACAAACTTACTTATGCTAGATCGGGTGTCAGCTACCAAGTCAGGAGCATACTTAGATAAATGATTAAACTTGAGGTAATACTCTTTTACAGTCATAGAGCCTTGCCTCAGGTTCACGAATTCCTCTATCTTCTCTTCCCTTATCTCAACTGGGAAGAACTTGTCCATGAATGCATCTTGAAACACCTATCAATTCATAGGAGCAGTATTCTCTCTTCTATTCTTCCTCCACACTGCAACCCAGTCATAAGCAATATCTTTCAGCCTATAAGATGTCAATTCTACACTCTCTTCCTCAGAAATATACATAACTTGGGTGATCTTCTACACCTTATCAAGATACACCTGTGGCTCCTCACCTACCTTCGACCCATAAAACTCTGGTGGATTCATTCTCATAAAATCTCGAATCTTGGCTGCAGCTAAATCACCTCCTTACTGATGTGGAACTGCAACCAGGTTATTGGCCTGAACATTTATGGTGACCGCTTGGGCTAACGCCTGAAAAGTTGCCCAGAACTAAGCATGAGACACATTCTCATTCAGAGGATCAATGGGCTGAGGTTGTTGGTTATCATTACTACGGGCATTAGCTCTTTGGGGAGGCATTTTTGTCATAAAAGAGCGCAAATTAATAGCAGAGAGAGACAACTGTATGCATGACATATTGTGAAAGAAAAAGATGAGTTTTCATAAAATGTCTTGTAGCCTCTTGCTCATAGATGTAGCGCGCTACACACCGATGATCAAGACTCTACGTAATGCGGCTTGTTAGAATACCTAGGAATATTTAAACCTTAGGCTTTGATACCGAGTTTGTAATGCCCTGAAATCTCATCCCAGAACACCATACGGTGCTTAAGGCTACAAGTAGCCCCAAGCTAACCCTTTGAGCCTGCTACTACTTCTAACCCTTACTTTAGGATAGATAAGTCAAGCTACAGCATTATATATCAAATATGAACTGAAACAACTAAAATAATCATCTGAGAAATCAATACTAAAAATCTGGAATTCAACCACTAGTCTAGTCCGATAAGCCTCTACTTACTACTGAACTAGAGAGTCATTAGGACAAACCCCCAACTGACTCGACTGAACTGAAAGCCATAGCAATTGATATCGAAATTACAAATTTGAGAAATAGGTCCTCGAACCATGAGGACTCACCAACAGCGGAGTGTAGATAAAGGTACTCGGGAATCACTGTTGCAGCTAAGACTGAGCACCTGAACCTACATTATGAGACAATTTATCACACAGACGTATATGTTGATTAGTACTTTGAGGATGTACTGAGTATATGGGGGTGTATGCATTAAGTAAAAAATATCATTACTCTTTATGAAACCATGCATGCAAATATGAATGACTCACATAGCTTGAATAAGTCCGAAATATAAATCTCATAAGTCATGAACAATGAGACATCTAATATAAATCTCGTGAATCATTATACTTTTTTCTAAAATCTGTATTCTCATCTTATTCTCAAAGCTTGTAACCCACAAAAAGAAATCTTAAAACAATAACTTTCAAACTTATACTTTTATTTTAAGGAGAATAAAGAACTTTTTTTGAAACTTTAGGAATTCAAAGACTTATGATTATGGAACTTTGGAACTCTTTGGGAACTTGAGAGTTTCTTCTAACCGACATAAACCATGTGAGCTGCCATGGAGTCAAACATTTTGCCCACGTTGGGGAGAGCTATTCTACCCTTGCCATCGGAATAGAACCTTGACTTCAGTGATTACTATCTTAACCCACTTGGGGTAAATTATCATCCTATGGTGGCTCGTAGTTCTAGGGAATGAGACCTTGGAATCAAGCCTAACTCGATGCTAAATACTACTCTCATACTTAGGCTCAGAACTTTTAGGAAATCCACCTTAAAATAGTACACTAATGAACAATGAAAGCCAATTAAGATTTTCTTTGCTTCAAATCATAAACAATGTGGATTCCTATCTTAGCTTAGGGTCAAAAGCAATCTTTCTTTAAGAATCAGAGTACTTGCTTATTAAATCATGCTAAAAAAACAAACCCTTCAAGCAACATCACAACTCATACTTGACTTAAAGCACCAACATGTACTCAAATGATCTAAATTTCATAATAAAGTTTAATTCTTGACTTCAACTTTGGAAACACTTAAAATATCAATTTTCAATAGGGAAATACACTTCACAACATAAATCCTCAATCCAAGGCATAACTAATTGAGATAACATGCAATTTCAAGACTTGAACAAGTTCTAAATTCATAAACTCAAAATAGAGTAAATTGGATATAAACTCACATATAAAAATATAAAATTCTTTAATAAAATCAAAGCTTTGGGCACAAGAATGGAAGGAGTATTGTTGTTCAAACCCCACATACCTTAGATTATGAATTTTGAATGAACTCTCGATTTTGTGACTCTATTCACGTCTGTGAATGGATATTCTCGATGCCCTTGGTTTGGAGATTCTGATTCTTGAGAAAATTTGAAAAGTGATGGTTAAATCTTGAGTTCTCTTGAACTTTGGGTTGAAACCCTAGAAAGTGTTCTTGGTGAATTTTAGAGAAGAAGGCCATATTTTGGTATTTGGGAACCCTAATCTCGTGTTATGACTGATAGAGGGTGGAGGGGAAAAGACTAAATTTCCCCCTTGGACGCGGATTTAAAAGCTAAAAAATTGGGCATCGACGCGATTGGCAATGCGGCGCATCGATGGCATCGACGCAATACCGATGCATCTCGCCCTAATCACGCCAAGACTCTGTACTTTTGACTGGCAGTTTCTGCAATAAAATTGACCAATCTGATGGGTGATGTGATGCGCCAAGATCACGTTGGTCCACTATTTTGGGACACCAAACGTGGATCGAAAATTCTTAAACTTGTCCAAGAACACCTATTGACTTTCCTAATCATAAATTGGATAAAATATCAACTATCGAAGGCTAGGAAGGTTGGTAATAAAATCCTCAAAATTTTTAGGCTCTAGAAATAACTAAGTCCCAACACCTAGTTAGATTTTCTAATTCTAGGAACTCTTTGGGCACCGTTTAAGGGATTTAGACGATGAGGATTTTGCGGAGTCTTACACATGATTCATTCAATAAGGTCTTTCATCAAATACTTGGCATGCATTAATTTTTACGTAATTGGAGATTTCTTGACAACTTGCTATAATGACTCTATCTCATTCACATAGGCCTTTTATCAAACATATGGGGAGCATGCTTTGGTCATACATCCAAATCATCATGGCTACATCAACTCACCTGCAAATCTAAGGGATTATCATGAATATTATGTAAGTCATCACATACTAGGATCAACTATTGAAACTTGCAATCTAAGACATGAATCAACACCCAACAATAATATGAACATGAATATCAATTTGTATAATTCATGAAAACTCATAAATATATAATCTCTGAATTTAGAAAAAGAATTCTTGATTATTATGGGTGGAAGGGACACATGAATCAACATCTAACATACCTTAATACTTGACTTTAAGAAGATTGAAGGTGAAATTCTTGAGTTTCGAGTCTTGAACTAAGAACCCTGATGCTTGTTCTTAAGAGAATTTGAGAGAAAATAAGTGTAGTTTGGTGAATAATGGCTGAATATCATGTTTTAGGGCTATATAGGGGTGGAAAAAAATACTAAAATAACACTGGGGTCGTGACTATTTTAATGACTGAAAACTGGGTACCAACGCGCTGGTTGACGCGCCGCAACGTTGGCACCGACACGATAGCCAACGCACTGCATCGACATCGCGTTGGCTCACTGGATATTTCCTTAAGCTAAGAAACATTTTGTTTGTTGACTCACTATAGCCAACATGATAGCCAACGCATTAACATCGCACCGACTCACTATTTTAGACGCTAGAACATGGTCTAAACGAGGTCCAAAAAATTCGAAACTCTTCAAAAAATCCCTATTGACATCCTTGATCATGAATTAACTAAGATATAGACATTTAAAGTACTTTAAGGTCGCGAAATGAGTTTGCCAACTTTCGAAGGCTAAAAATAAACTAAGTCAGAAAACTTAGCTAGAATTTTCTAAGTTTGGGACCCCTTGGCAAGCATTAATGGACTGAATTAAGCTTAGGATTTTGCGGAGTCTTAAAACTAAGGGCAACGAAGGAGGGAGTACTAAGTAGAATTTTACACCATATTGCTTTATCCGTTTTAACTCTACTTTATTTCTCAAACCTGCTTATCCGCTTTAATTACTTATTCCTTGTTTATTTGCCTGCTTATTATATCTATCTATTTTATCTCTGTTTATATCTCTTTGTCTATTACTGATACCAGTAAAATAGATAGATAATAATACAGGTAAAATAAATAAAATAGACAAATAATAATACAGATAAAATCAATGAGCAAGCAAAAAATAAGCATGGTAAAATCAATGAGCAAGCAAGAAATAAGTATTAAAGCAGATAAGCTAATATGAGAAATAAAGCAGAGTTAAAGCGTATAAAGCAATATGGTGTAAAATCCTACTCAGTGCTCCCTCTTTCATTGTCCTTAGTCCAGTGTAGTAAACAATTATAAAGATCAAAGTATATTTTCTCCCAACAAAATATATTATTTTTTGCATTTTTAATATTTTGATTTTTTTTGGTTTATACCATGTTCATCTCTTTCTCTTTAGTTTTAGGCATTATAACAATATCTTCTTTAATTACACCCCGGGACAATAACAACAGTCTTTTTTGAATCGTCTTTGGACTTTTCAAATTTCTAGAAATTTACAGATTAATCCATCATGACTGCTAAAACATTGAGAGAATAACCATATACTAGGGGTATATTTATAAACAATTTACCAATTTTATAAGATCGAAAAACTGGTAGTAATCCGCACGGCTATCCAGGTCTGTAATAATTAAACATATGTATTAATAAGTAAATATGTACTAATAAGTAATTTACTAATTTTACAAGATCAAAAAATTGACGATAATCCGCGCGGTCATCCAGATCTATAATATTAAAAACACATCTAAAAGAAAATATGAACTTCATTAATTCAAACATAATTTACAAATCAGGGAGAAAAATACAAAGATTGATGTAATTACATGTCTTAAGAAAAATGTGAGGTTTCCCTTTCGGGAGTCCTCTGAAGGATGACAGCTACCAGAATGAAGAAATAAAAAACTAATATACACTGCACACTCTTTTTTTATGAATGAATTAAGAACTTTATGAACAAAAAACTTTAGAAGACTATTTTCTCACTTTTGATTTTTCTCTTACTTCTCTCTAGCTATATGTTTTTAAGTCTTCCATAAGGTGGTTTTATAGGCATTTGTGGACTTCAAATCTTTACTTCAATGTGCTTGGTAAAACTTTGGCAAGACTTTAGCAAGTTGGATGGGTCCCATGGTCACATGACTAAGTCTTTACTTTAGCTCTCATCCTGTCTTTTTTGTAAATATCATCATTTCTTACGTATCCAAATTGTGTAACGCTTTTGAGTCGAAATTCATTCCTGAATCATCGTCTGCATTTGGTTCTTGAGAAAATTGATCCATGGCCGAATTGTAATATCGACCATACTCGTCACTATCTCCATCTGATAGTCCCAGTCTGGTTCCTGTTCTGAGTGGTCTTGTTTCTTCTCTTGAAATTATAGATCTTGGTTTTGGTGGTTCTAGATTCATTGCTATTTCTTTGGGTACCTAACAATTTTTTTATTGAATCTACTACTATTTTTTCTATATTTTTTTCATTTTTATTTTTCCTAAGGAAAAACATTTTCTAGTTTTTGTAGAGCTTCCTTCGTCTGTTGTCTGGGTACCAGTGGTTTTGTAACTAGCTGGGAGTATTCTCTCTATATTTTTTGGCAAAGTGTCAGCCATCAACGGATTTGATGAGTCTTTACCAGCTACCGTTTGAGCTAGACTATTTGTATCATTACCTGATACAATAGGTCTTTCTACATTCATTGGGGAATGCACACCCATTAACGGATTTGAGGAGTCTTTACCAGCTACCGTTTGAGCCGGACTAGCTGTATCTTTACCCGACATAGTAGGTCTCTTCATTTTTTAATAAGATGGAGAATTTTTTGGGATTATTTGAGTCTCATAAATTTGCTGAGTCTGTTGTAATAGTTCAAAATGAATAATCATTATACTATCTTCTAAGTACCTATATGTTCTAGCATTTGTCCTTTTTCATTTATAAGGTTTTCATTATCCTGTCTTAAAATATCATTGGCGTGATTTAGTTTTTTAAAAGCTTCAGTCATGAAGGAACAATGATCAGAAAATATAATTTTTTCTGTATCTTTTTTAATATTATATTGAGGAACTTCTTTCATTTTTGGTCTCAAGGCTGGAGTAATATAATAATTTGGCCCTAAATTTCTATGGGCGTAATCTAATGCCTTTGTTAAATCATCAAACCTTTATAGAGAGGGGTTGTATAGTCTTTTATAGAATCTATTACTTCTATCCATGTCTGAAATACTCCTTGTGTCTTTCCCCTGAGAACAACATAAAATTTAAATCTGTTAGTGCTATTTTTCTCAGTAAAATAATAACTTAGAGTATTTAGAACTGAAATAAAGTATCTAGTATCTCTACGTGTCTTGTTGTAGGAGATCCATAAATTGTCGATCTGGCAGATCTGTCGTTCGTCCACCCTTACATCTGGTCTCAGTTAGAAAGTCAAATTGGATGGCTCATAACTGACAAGATTGTGAGGTCTGAAGATCAGTCTTTCTAATTTTGGATTTTCCAACATTGTTAGTGGTTGTATCAAGTGTTGCTTAGTAATTTATTTAAGTAGTCTTGAGAGGATGAGGCTTCTGTTTTTCCTTTGTCTTTGTCTGTATACATACTAAAAACAAAAATTATTAGTTGTCTTCTTTTATTAGTCTGTTTAGTTGATCTGCTAGGTTATTATCTTTTCCTTTAATATGTTCTAAAATAGTATTATAAATTGAAGTGGCATCTAGGAAATTTAACTACGTCCTTTTACTACTATTCTTATCTTTTATTTTCTGATAGAAGAGACTTAATATTACAAAAGAAGATCTTATAACTCTAGATCAGTTAATTACTACAATATCCGAATTAGAATATTATTTAATAAAACATCTCAAATCAAAGAAAACATAAATGAAAAGACATCCTTTTGCTAATGATATACGATTCAGATATTGGCTTTTAAACGAAGAAATAAAACAGAGGGCAGACAAAGTAGAACTAGCAATAGTTTTGAGTAATTATTTGGAATTATTAACAACTATAGAAACATCACAATCAAAATCATTCCAAGAATATTTAAATGAAATAAGATGGGAATTACAAGGAATTAGAAGCGACATAACATATTACAATAGAAGAATAAATATTCCTTTAGGATAAAAATAAGTAAAAGTATATGAAAACGCATCCGTCTGCTAGACAAGTTCAAAGACCATACAATTACTTATATAAAAACTTAAAATATTTTAACAGAATTCTAAAAAAGGAACAAGATTTAATAGAAGAAATAAGAGTAGTAGAATCAATAGATTTGCCAAAAGCTATTATATTTTCAGACCGCAAAGAAATTTTACGCTGTATAGACCACTTATTCCTATTAAAAAGTAAATTAGAACAGATTGAATATTATATAAATTATTAGAAATTATAATAAAATCAATTAGAGAATAATGCAGTAGGGAGGCCGTTGGGCTAGGATAAGAACATTACAATAGATTCCTTAAAGAAAATAGAATTCTAGATTTGCAATTAAAAGAAGAAAAGATACAGAGACGAATAAAAGATGATTCAGTAATTAGATGTAATTTCGGTAACGGAGAACATATTTTGCATGGAGAAGATTCTCAACTAAATACTATTACAGACTTTATAATGAATCTAGGAGAGAAAGTCATACAGGAAAATACTAAAATATTGAATACCCTAGAGATATTAGAAGACCTGCAAAACAAACAAAAGAAATTGTTAGGTAAAATAGAATTAAATTTAGATTTCTTAAAAAATCAACAAGCAGAATTAGATAAGAAATTCAAAAACTTAATTAATAAATACAAAGATAACATAAACTATCTGGAAATAAAGCTAGTACTACAAGAGGTACAAAAAGAAATTAACCAAATAAAAAATATAATACTCTCATGAGTGATATACTACAAGATAAACTTTATCTAACAATATTACAAAAGGTAGCATAGATTCAATCAAACCCCAAAGGATTATCAGATCATCAACCTCAGGGAAAAGCAGACTCTCTAATCATAAAATAGAATAATATTATAATTTTATTACTATTAGAACTTAATAAAAATATAGAAAGAGAGAAACAAAAAGACAGTCAACATAAAAATATAGAACAATTAAAAAAGATAAAAATAACTCCCCAAAAAAGAAAAAGAAGAACCTATAAAAACCAAACCAAAAGCATGGACCTTTTTTCAACATCCACGAACAGATAAGACAGACCAAGACTAAGCTTCACCCAAGAAAGACTAACAACCAACATGTTATCCAGAATCATAAATAGATGAAAAATGATTTCAAGACAACAGCTAGAAGAAATAGTAGACGTGGACAAAGACATACAAATTTTTCAATAAAAAATTAAAACTATTAAGTGATAAGACGCTATATAATGAAGGAATGTTTTCAATGGCACAATATTATAGGGAAGAGCAATTATGCGTAATTGGAAATGATAATGCTAGTGTAAATTTAATAGGTCTAGAATCTTTAAGACAGATTGCCAAGTCAAACATGAGCCTCATGCATATGAGACTTATAGTGGTAGGTTTAAAAGGCCTAACTAGAAAAAATCTAGGAACTAAGGTATTAGTTACAATATATGATAATAGATGGTCGGACTCAAAAAGATCCATAATAGGAATAACAGAAGTAGACATGTCGACAAATGGAGGACTTTTTATTGTAGTCCAGATTATATGATAAATTCTTTAGAATTTGGAAAATATATAAAGATAGTCGTTCAGACTAAAGGATATGAATAAATGAATAATGGAAATAATTTATTAATATGTGGAGAATTTATAGGAAAACTTGCCACCAATAGTAGTATAAAATTCAATTTAAAGATAGATGATGTGGTAAGTATAATGAAAAATAAAGGTATTAAATTAATGAAGCCTTTGAAGATAAATTTAGAAGAATATGCAGGATCAGAAAGGAATCTAGAAAATTTCAGTAAGAAAGAAATATTAGAACTCACAGATCATTTAATGTATACTAATAAGAAAGGAGACACCTCAGTAAGATTTACTTATACATATACAAATGAAAAAGAGACAATGAAGAGGCTGAGACAAGTGAGTATAATGAATACATAAATATAGAAATAATAGAAGAAGATGATTTTGAAGTAAATAATGTTATAATGAAAGCAGAAGCCGTATACGAAATAAATAGTAATAGCGTTTTTAAATGCACAGGCTGTAAATTAGGAAACTTATAACTTGTAGAAATAAAAGAACATTTTATAAAATGTAATTTAAGAACAAATAATTATGGTTATACACATAAAAAGAAACGAAAAGGTGAATCCTCGGAATTGATCTATAATATAAACGAAAGTATAAAAGAATTTATGGAAAGTGCAACAAGTATTGCAAGTCCTTTTTAGAGAACAACCGGTAGGCAAAGAGTGCCAGTAACAACAAAAAATTTATCAAGATATAGAATATTTAGTGTAAACCCAGACACTTAAGTTGAACAAGACATAAAACCTAGAGGAAAAAGAATGTCAATAGAAGATCTATTAATAGTAGAAGAAATAGAAGAAGACTATACATTAATAGAACTAGAAACAAAATTAAACAATTTTAGGAAAGGTATGCAATAGATAGGAGTAATCAAAGATCAAAAAGACCTAGATAAAATAATACAAATCCTAGTCAAACTAGAAATAATTGGAGATAAACCCTTACAACATTGGGACTCCAATCAAATTACCTGCAAATTAGAAATAATTAATCCAGAATATACTATAAAATAGCATCTATAGAAGCTACAAATAAAAACCTTAAAGACTTTGAAATACAAATAAAAGAGCTACTACAATTAGGGATAATTAGAAGATCCAAATCAAGACATAGATCAGCAGCTTTCATAGTAAGAAACTATAGTGAAATAGAAAGAGGAAAAGCTAGAATGGTAATAAATTATAAAAGACTAAATGATAATACTGTAATGGATGGGTATAAGTTACCAGACAAAACAGAATTAATAAACAGAATACAAGGAACAAAAATATTTAGTAAATTTGATTGTAAATCCGGATATTGGCAGATTAAGATGCATGAAGAGAGTATAGAATGGATAGCCTTTACATGTCCAGATTAAAGACAGCCGCTCCAATTTTTCAAAGAAAAATGGATAGTATTTTTAGAGACTACAAAAAATTTGTATTGGTTTATGTAGATTGTATTCTAGTTTTTAGTAATAATATAAGAGAACACTTAGGACATTTACAATAAGTTTTTAAATTATTTATAGATAATAGAATAATAATAAGTAGAAAGAAAATGGAATTATGTAAAAATAATATTAACTTTTTAGGAGTAGTCATTGGAGATGGTAGAATAAAACTACAATCACACATAGCTAAAAGGGTCTTAGAAATGCCAGATAGATTAGACAAGACTAAAGATTTATAGAAATTTTTAGAACTATTAAATTATGCTAGAGATTTTATTAAAGATTTAGGAAAAGTAGCAGACCGTTATATTCTAAAACAGGATCAACAGGACAAAAGACTTTTAATGCAGAAGACATAAAATTAGTCCAACAAGTTAAGTAAATGATACAAGATATCCCAGACTTAACATTACTATTAGAAACGGACTATTTAATAGTCGAGACATATGGAAGCCTTCAAGGATGGGGAGCAATATTAAAGGCAAAACTCAATAAATATAGTGATAAAAAGGATGAAAAATTTGTGCTTATGCAAGTGGAAAGTATAAAGAAAAAGGCAATCTAAGTAGAATAGATGCAGAAACACTAGTGGTAATTTATGGTTTAATAGTTTTAAGCTTTATATATTAAATAAACCCGAAATATTAGTAAGAACAGATTGCGAGGCTATAGTAAAATTCTATCTGAAGATAAAAGAAAAGAATAGTAGTAAAAAGAGGTGGTCAAATTTCTTAGATGCCACTTCTATTTACAATATTGTTCTAGAACATATTAAAGGAAAAGATAATAACCTAGCAGATCAACTAAGTAGACTAATAAAAGAAGAAAACTAACAATTTTTGTTTCAGTATGTATACAGACAAAGACAAAGAAAAGACGGAAGCCTCATCCTCTCAAGACTAATAAAAAAATAACTAATAAATACTCATTATAGGACACTAACAATGTTGGAACATCCAAAATTAGAAAGACTGATCTTCGGACCTTATAATCTCGTTAGTTGTGAACCATCCAATCTGACTTTCAAACTGGGACCAGATGTAAGGGCGGACAAATGACAGATCTGCCTGATCGACAATTTATGGATCTCCTACAACAAGACACCTAGAGACACTGAATACTTTATTTCAGTTCTAAATGCTCTAAGTTATTATTTTACTGAGAAAAATAGCACTAACAGATTTAAATTTTATGTTGTTCTTAGGGGAAAGACAGAGGGAGTATTTCAAACATGGATAGAAGTAATCGATTCTGTAAAAGACTATACAACCCCTCTCCATAAAAGTTTTGATGATTTAATAGAGGCATTAGATTACGCCCTTAGAAATTTAGGGCCAAATCATTATATTACTCCAGTGCTAAGACCAAATATGAAAGAAGTTCGCCAATATAAGATTAAAAAAGACACAGACAAAATTATATTTTGTGATCATTGTTTCTCCATGACTGAATATTTTAAAAGACTAAATCACGCCGATGATATTTTAAGACAGGATAATGAAAACCTTGTAAATGAAAAAGGACAAATGCTAGAACATATTGGTATTTTACAATATAAGATTCTTCATTTTGAACTATCACAATAGACTTAGCAAATTTATGAGAGTCAAATAATCCCAAAAAGTTCTCCATCTTATTCAAAAATTGAAAGACCTACTGTATCGGGTAAAGATACAGCTAGTCCACCTCAAACGGTAGCTGGTAAAGACTCCTCAAATCCGTTAATGGGTGTGCATTCCCCAATAAATGTAGAAATATCCACCGTATCAGGTAATGATATAGCTAGTCCAGCTCAAACGGTAGCTGGTAAAGACTCATCAAATCCGTTGACGGCTGACACTTTGCCAAAAAGTGTAGGGAGAATACTCCCAACCAGTTTCAAGACCACAAGTACCCAAACAACAGACGAAGGAAGCACTTTAAAAACTAGAAAAGGTTTTTCCTTAGGAAAAAATAAAATGAAAAAAGAAATATAGAAAAAATAGTAGTAGACTCAATAAAAAAATTGTTAGCAGAGCAACTGCCCAAAGAAATAGCAATGAATCTAGAAGCACCAGAACCAAGATCCAGAATTTCAAGAGAAGAAATAAGATCACCCAGAAAAGGAACAAGACTGGGACTATCAGGCAGAGATAGTGACGAGTATGATCGAGATTACAATTCGGCCATGGATTAATTTTCTCAAGACCCAAATGCAGACGATGATTCAGGAATAGATTTTGACTTAAAAGCATTACACAATTTGGATACGTAAGCAACGACAATATTTACAAAAAGAAAAAATAAGAGACGCATGAAATGATATAACAGATAAATAAATTGACGGATGAGAGCTAAAGTAAAGACTTAGTCATGTGACTGTGGGACCCATCCAACTTGCTAAAGTCTTGCCAAAGTTTTATCAAGCACATTGAAGTAAAGATTTGAAGTCCACAAATGCCTATAAATACCACCTTATGGAAGACTTAAAAATATATAACCAGAGAGAAGTAAGAGAAAAATCAAGAGTGAGAAAATAGTCTTCTAAAGTTTTTTGTTCATAAAGTTCTTAGTTTATTCATAAAAAGAAAAGAGTGTGTAATGTATATTAGTCTTTTATTTCTTCATTCCGGTAGTTGTCAGCCTTCAGGGAACTCCAAAATGGAAACCTCACTTCTTCCTTAAGACATGTAAGTAGTCGTTACATAGATATTTGAATTTTTCTCCCTAATTTATAAATTATGTTTGAATTAATGAAGTTCAAATTTTCTTTAATATATGTTTTTAATATTATATATCTGGATGACCGCGCGGATATCACCAATTTTTTGATCTTGTAAAATTAGTAAATTACTTATTAGTACATATTTACTTATTAATACATATTTTTAAATATTATAAATCTGAATAGCCGTTCGGATTACCGCCAGTTTTCTGATCGTATAAAATTGGTAAATTGTTTATAAATATATCCCTAGTATATGGTTATTCTCTCAGTATTTTAGCAGAAATAATGAATCAATCTGTAAATTTCTAGGGATTTGTAAAGTCTAAAGAAGATTTAAAAAGGACTGTTGTTATTGTTTCGGGGTGTGATTAAAGAAGATATTGCTAAAATATTTAAAACTGAAGAGAAAGAGATGAATAGGGTATAAATCAAGAAAAAATCAAAATATCAAAAATGCAAAAAATAATATATTTTGTTGGATGAAAATATACTTTGATCTTTATAACTTGTCTACTACACTGGACTAAAGACAACGAAGGAGGGAGTACTGAGTAGGATTTTACATCATATTGCTTTATCAGCTTTAACTCTGCTTTATTTCTCAAACCTGCTTATCCGCTTTAATTACTTGTTCCTTGTTTGTTTGCCTACTTATTTTATCTCTGTTTATATCTCTTTGTCTATTTTTTTGGTATCAGAGCCCTAAGATTCTAGGAGACTTTATTATATATGGTGTCAAAAATGGAGAAAAAAAACTTAGACCCTACGAACGTCTAATAATATTAGATTCAGAATATTATTGGTCAAATAGAATTTTAAAGGAAGAATATATAAAGTTATATAACATATTACTACACCAAAGGCAGTTAAATATTAAATTATTTGAACTTTCTCCAAAATCAAGAGAAGAAGTAGATAATATATTAAGAGAAGTCCAAAACCAAATATTTTACATTATAGACTAACTAAGGGTAGACAAGATTTATCACAAAAGTATCCTTTTTATTTAGCTTAATGAATAGACCTTGTGAAAATACTAAGGTTTACAGAGAAACTAGAGAAAAGTTAGACAGTTTATACTTAGATTATAAGAGACTTAATACTACAAAAGAAGATCTTATAACTCTAGAATAGCTAATTACTACAATATCCGAATTAGAATATTATTTAATAAAACATCTTAAATCAAGGAAAAACATAAATGAAAATACATCCTTTTGCTAACGATATACGATTCAGATATTGAATTTAAAACGAAGAAAAAAAATAGAAGGCCAAATGTAGGAAATGTTACAAGGAAGGATGCATAAAATGTATAGAGAAACCTCAGAAATCTTAGAAACTCCAAAATCAACAAATAATTTAAATAAATTTTACAACAAGGAACCAATAACTAGAACAACAGAAGATAGAATATTAGAATTAGACAAAAGACTAAAATGATTAGAGATAAGAGTATACAGTATAGAGATAATCAGAGAAGAAGATTTAGTAGAGGTAGAATTATTAAATACATCTGTTGAAAATAATAAAGTGAAATAGGAAAAATCAATGATGATACCATTTGAAGGAATGATGTGTAATGAAGAAAAGAAGATTAGTACAATCAAAGTTTTAGCAAGAATAAAAATTCAAGACTATGAGTTCCAGACATTAGCTATAGTTGATACAAAGTGTACAAAAAGCATTCTAAATAGTAGAATTTTACCATCAAAATTAATTAAAAAATTCCCAAGACCTCAACAATCTATGCAAATGGACGGAACCCATAATATTTATACAGATTATATACCAAAGGCAAAAGTAAACTTTATCAACACTTGTGAAAAGTTTTATCATCCATCATATACACTCACTGAGATACTAGTTAGAGACTTAAACATAAAGGCAGACTGTGTTAGGATTAGATTTCATGATACAAAATAATGGAGGATGTTTTGTTAGCAAAAATTGGATAATTTTTGCAAGTAATATTACTCACTCACTAGTACAGACACAACCCCTGCTAACTAAATATCGTTTTCTTAAAGATGATACAGAAGAAAGAATCAAAAGCTTAAATGATCAAATAAAATCGAAAAATTAAATAGTTCGTTTCTAATGGTAATGTTAAGTCTGAGATATCTTTTATCATGTGCTTCGTTGTTCTTAGTCCTGTGTAGTAGACAAGTTATAAAGATCTAAGTATATGTTCTCCCAACAAAATATATTATTTTTTGTATTTTTGATTTTTTTTTGGTTTATACCTTGTTCATCTCTTTCTCTTCAGTTTTAGGTATTTTAGCAATATCTTTTTTAATCACACCCCGGGACAATAACAAAAATCCTTTTTGAATCTTCTTTGGACTTTTCAAATCCCTATAAATTTACATATTAATCCATTATTACTGCTAAAACACTGATAGAATAACCATATATTAGGGGTATATTTATAAACAATTTATCAATTTTATAAGATCGAAAAACTGGCGGTAATCCGCACGGCTATCCAGATCTATAATATTTAAACATATGTATTAATAAGTAAATATGTACTAATATGTAATTTACTAATTTACAAGATCAGAAAATTGGCGGTAATCCACGCGGTCATCCAGATCTATAATATTAAAAACACATCTAAAAGAAAATATGAACTTCATTAATTCAATCATAATTTATAAATTTGGGAGAAAAATACAAAGATCTATGTAACAACTACTTACATGTCTTAAGGAAGAAGTGAGGTTTCCCTTTCGGGAGTACCTTGAAGGCTGCTAGCTACCTGAATGAAGAAATAAAAGATTAATATACACTACACACTCTTTTTTTTTATGAACAAACTAAGAACTTTATGAACAAAAATCTTTATAAAACTATTTTCTCACTCTTGATTTTTCTCTTACTTCTCTCTAGCTATATGTTTTTAAGTCTTTCATAAGGTGGCATTTATAGACATTTGTGGACTTCAAATCTTTACTTCAATGTGTTTGATAAAACTTTGGCAAGACTTTAGCAAGTTGGATGGGTCCCAAGGTCACATGACTAAGTCTTTACTCTAGCTCTCATCCATCAATTTATTTATTTGTTATATCATTGTATATGTCTCTTATTTTGTCTTTTTGTAAATATATATCCAAATTGTGTAACGCTTCTGAGTTGAAATCCATTCGTGAATCATCGTCTGTATTTGGGTCTTGAGCAAATTGATCCATGGCCGAATTGTAATATCGATCATACTCGTCACTGTCTCCATATGTAGTCCCAGTCTCATTTCTGTTCTGAGTGGTCTTGTGTTTTCTCTTGGAATTTTGGATCTTGGTTTTGGTGGTTTTGGATTCATTGCTATTTCTTTGGGCAGTTGCTCTGCTAATTTTTTTTTATTGAGTCTACTACTATTTTTTCTATATTTCTTTTTTCATTTTTATTTTTTCCTAAGGAAAAACCTTTTCTATTTTTTGTAGAACTTCCTTCATCTGTTGTTTGGGTACCTGTGGTCTTGAAATTAGCTAAGAGTATTATCCATACACTTTTTGGCTAAGTGTCAGCCATCAACAGATTTGATGAGTCTTTACCAGCTACTGTTTGAGCTGGACTACCTGTATCATTACCCGATACAGTGGATCTTTCTACATTCATTGGGTAATGCACACTCATTAACGGATTTGAGAAGTCTTTACTAGCTATCGTTTGAGCTGGACTAGCTGTATCCTTACCCGATATGGTAGGTCTCTTCATTTTTGAATAAGATTGAAAATTTTTTGGATTATTTGAGCCTCATAAATTTGCTGAGTCTGTTGTGATAGTTCAAAATGAAGAATCTTTATATGATCTTGTAAAATACCTATATGTTCTAACATTTGTCCTTTTTCATTTACAAGGTTTTCATTATCTTGTCTTAAAATATCATTGGTACAAGACTATACAACCCCTTTTTATAAAGGGTTTGATGATTTAACAGAGGTATTAGATTATGCTCGTATAAATTTAGGGCCAAAGTATTATAATACTCCATCCCTAAGACCAAATATGAATGAAGTTCCCCAATATAATATTATATAACATTAGAAAAAACACAGACAAAATTATATTCTATGATCATTGTTCCTCCATGACTAAAGCTTTCAAAAGTTAAATCACGCCAATGAGATTTTAAGACAAGATAATGAAAACCTTTTAAATGAAAAAGGAAAAATATTAGAACATATAGGTATTTTACAAGATCGTATAAAGATTCTTCATTTTGAACTATCACAACAGACTCAACAAATTTAGGAAACTCAAATAATCCCAAAAATTATCCATCTTATTCAAAAATGAAGAGACCTACTATATCGAGTAAATATACAGCTAGTCCAGCTCAAACAGTAGCTGGTAAAGACTTCTCAAATCCGTTAATGGGTGTGCATTTCCCAATGAATGTAGAAAGATCCATTGTATCAGGTAATGTTACAGCTAGTCCAGCTCAAACGGTAGCTGGTAATGACTCATCAAATCCGTTGATGACTGACACTTTGCCCAAAAGTGTAGGGAGAATACTCCCAACCCGTTTTAAGACCACAGGTACCCAGACAACAGATGAAGAAAGCTCTACAAAAACTAGAAAAGGTTTTTCCTTAGGAAAAAATGAAAAATGAAAAAAGAAATATTGAAAAAATAGTAGTAGACTCAATAAAAAAATTGTTAGCAGAGCAACTGCCCAAAGAAATAGCAATGAATCCAGAACCACCAGAACCAAGATCTAGAATTCCAAGAGAAGACACAAGACCACTCAGAATAGAAACCAAACTGGGACTATCAGACGGAGATAGTGACGAGTATGATCGAGATTACAATTCGGCCATGGATCAATTTGCTCAAGACCCAAATGCAGACAATGATTCAAGAATGGATTTCAACTCAGAAGCGTCACACAATTTGGATACGTAAACAATAACGATATTTACAAAAAGACAAAATAAGAGACATATGCAATGATATAACAGATAAATAAATTGACGGATGAGAGCTAAAGTAAAGACTTAGTCATGTGACCGTGGGACCCATCCAACTTGCTAAAGTCTTGCCAAAGTTTTATCAAGCACATTGAAGTAAAAATTTGAAGTCCACAAATACCTATAAATACTACCTTATGGAAGACTTAAAAATATATAGCTAGAGAGAAGTAAGAGAAAAATCAAGAGTGATAAAATAGTCTTCTAAAGTTTTTTGTTCATAAAGTTCTTAGTTTGTTCATAAAAAAAAAGAGTGTGTAGTGTATATTAGTTTTTTATTTCTTCATTCCGGTAACTGTCAGCCTTTAGGGGACTCCTAAAAGAGAAACCTCACTTCTTCCTTAAGACATGTAAGTAGTCGTTACATAGATATTTGTTTTTTTCTCCCTAATTTGTAAATTATGTTTGAATTAATGAAGTTCATATTTTATTTTAGATATGTTTTTAATATTATAGATCTGGATGACTGCGTGGATTACCACTATTTTCTTGATCTTGTAAAATTAGTAAATTACTTATTAGTACATATTTACTTATTAATACATATGTTTAAATATTATAGATCTGGATAGCCGTGCAGATTATCGCCAGTTTTTCGATCTTATAAAATTGATAAATTATTTATAAAATACCCATAGTATATGGTTATTCTCTTAGTTTTTTAGCAGTAACGATGGATTAATCTGTAAATTACTAGGTATTTGAAAAGCCCAAAGAAGATTCAAAAAGTATTGTTGTAATTATCTCGGGGTGTGATTAAAGAAGATATTGCTAAAATACCTAAAACTGAAGAGAAAGAGATGAACAGGGCATAAACCAAAAAAAAATCAAAATATAAAAAATAATATATTTTGTTGGGAGAAAATATACTTTGATCTTTATAACTTGTCTACTACACTGGACTAAGGACAACGAAGGAGGGAGTACTGAGTAAGATTTTACACCATATTGCTTTATTCGCTTTAACTCTAGTTTATTTCTCAACCCTGCTTATCCACTTTAATTACTTGTTCCTGTTTATTTGTCTGCTTATTATATCTATCTATTTTATCTCTATTTATATCTCTCTGTCTATTTTTTTGGTATCAAAGCCCTAAGATTCTAGGAGACTTTATTATATATGGTGTCAAAAACTGAGAAAAGAAAATCCAGACCCTACGAACGTCTAATAATATTAGATTTAGAATATTATTGGTCAAATAGAATTTTAAAAAAAGAATATATAAAGTTATATAACATATTACTACACCAAAGGCAGTTAAATATTAAATTATTTGAGCTTTCTCCAAAATCAAGAGAAGAAGTCTGGAAAGAACTACAAGAAGTAGATAATAGATTAAGAGAAGTCTCTAAACCCAAATATTTTACATTACAGACAAACTAAGGGTAGACAAGATTTTAAGACAAAAGTATCCTTTTTATTTAGCTTAATGAATAGACCTTGTAAAAATACTCAGGTTTACAAAGAAATTAGAGAAAAGTTAGACAGTTTATACTTAGAATATAAGAGACTTAATACTACAAAAGAAGATCGTATAACTCTAGATCAGTTAATTACTACAATATCCAAATTAGAATATTATTTAATAAATTACCAGGGGCTTTAAGAAGAGAGATAGAATAAAATCGGCCAAGAGAGAATGAGTAATACAAAACTCAAACAACCTATGGTCAATAGGACAAAGAATACAACATGTAATGGATATACTACAAGAAAAATATAATAATATACAGATACAGAAATAATTAAAAAGAAGTGATACAGATTTTTGTAAAAACATATATACTACACAACAGTATGACCAAGATTATAAAAAAAAATATAGAAAGGCATATAAAAATGTCTATCACCCTAGAAAGAAATATTACTTAACAAGATCAAACGCAAGAAAGTCATACCTAGATAAGAATAAACATGTAAGAAAATATAACACCGGAAGAACCTACAAAAATAAATTAGAATGTTTTACCTGCGGAAGTATAGAGCACTTAGCAAATACTTGTCCAAAAAGAAATAATAATAGATGTAGGAATGCACAATTAATAAAATATGTAAATAAAAATTTGATAAATGTAGATGAATATATGTCAAATGATGAAAGTATATACTCTATTTAGAGTATAGAAGTTTTTGAAAAGGAAATAAATAAATTTGATTCTTCAGATTCTGGAGAAGAAGAATTTATAAATGAAATAGGGTTAGCAAAGATGAACTCAGACTATTATGATTTAGTAAATTTGATAGAAGGATGTGAACATGAATTTGAAGAAGGAAAAGGATTAGACGGTAACCAGTGTTATTTTTGTAAGTGGTTTTCAAGTAAAAAAAAAAGGGCAAAATGTAGGAAATGTTACAAGGAAGGATGCATAAAATGTATAGAGAAAACCTCAGAAATCTTAAAACTCTAAAATCAAAAAATAATTTAAATAAATTTTACAACAAGGAACCAATAACTAGAACAACAGAAGATAGAATATTAGAATTAGAAGAAAGACTAAAAAGATTAGAGATAAGAGTATACAGTAAAGAGATAATCCGAGAAGAAGATTTAGTAGAGGTAGAATTATTAAATACATCTGTTGAAAATAATAAAGTGAAATAGGAAAAATCAATGATGATTCCATTTGAAGGAATGGTGTGTAATGAAGAAAAGAAGATTAGTACAATCAAAGTTTTAGCAAGAATAAAAATTCAAGACTATGAGTTCCCGACATTAGCCATAGTTGATACAGGGTGTACAAAAAGCATTCTAAATAGTAGAATTTTACCATCAAAATTAATTAAAAAATTGTCAAGACCTCAACAATCCATGCAAATGGACGGAACCCATAATACTTATACAGATTATAAACGAAAGGCAAAAGTAAGCTTTATCAACACTTGTGAAAAGTTTTATCATCCATCATACACACTCACTGAGATACTAGTTAGAGACTTAAACATAAAGGCAGACTTTATGTTAGGATTGGATTTCATGATGCAAAATAATAGAGGATGTTTTGTTAGAAAAATTGGGTAATTTTCGCAAGTAATATTACTCACTCACCAGTGCAGACACAACCCCTGCTAACTAAATATTGTTTCCTTAAAGATAAGATAGAAGAAAGAATCGAAAGCTCAAATGATCAAATAAAACCAAAAAAAAAAACTCTAGAATGTGATGAAGGAGAAAATTATACTTGTAATGATAAGGTAACAATGTATGAAGAATTACAAGATCTATTAATAGTAGAAGAAATAGAAAAAGACTATACATTAATAGAACTAGAAACAGAATTATACATTTTTAGGAAAGGTATGCAACAGATAGGAGTAATCAAAGCTCAAAAAGACCTAGATAAAATAATACAAATCCTAGACAAACTACAGATAATTGGAGAGAAACCCTTGCAACATTGGGACTCCAATCAAATTACCTGCAAATTAGAAATAATTAATCCAGAATATACTATAAAAACAACATCTATAAAAGCTACAAATGAAGACCTTAAAGACTTTGAAATACAAATAAAAGAGCTACTAGAATTAGGGATAATTAGAAGATCCAAATCAAGACATAGATCAGCAGCTTTCATAGTAAGAAACCATAGTGAAATAGTAAGAGGAAAATATTGAATGGTAATAAATTACAAAAAAAAAAAACTAAATGAAAATACTATAATGGATGGGTGTAAGTTACCAGACAAAACAAAATTAATAAACAGAATACAAGGAAGAAAAAATATTTACTAAATTTGATTGTAAATTCGGATATTGGTAGATTAAGATACATAAAGAAAGTATACAATGGACAGCTTTTACATGTCCAGATTAAAGACAGCCCCTCTAATTTTTCAAAAAAAAAATGGATAGTATTTTTGGAGACTATAAAAATTTTGTATTAGTTTATGTAGATGATATTATAGCCTTTAATAATAATATGAGAGAACATTTAGGACATTTACAAAAAAAATTTAATTTATTTTTAGTTAATAGAATAATAATAAGTAGAAAGAAAATGGAATTATGTAAAAATAATATTAACTATTTAGAAGTAGTCATTGGAGATGGTAGAATAAAACTACAACCACACATAGCTAAAAAGGTCTTAGAAATTCTAGATAGATTAGATAAGACTAAAAATTTACAGAAATTTTTAGGACTATTAAATTATGCTAGAGCTTTTATTAAAGATTTAGAAAAAGTAGCGGGACCGTTATATTATAAACAGGATCAACAAGACAAAAAAATTTTAATAAGGAAGACATAAAATTAGTCCAACAAGTTGAGCACATGATACAAGATATCCCAGACTTAACATTATGATACAAGTACGACCACGAGGATGGACGTGTGTGAGATGTATTGAACCTGAGACTTGGAGCGTACAAGTGACGTGCAAAGAAAGGCCTAAATAGGCTCCAAAACAGTCCACAAACTACATTCAAAGGGTGCCCAAAGTGAAGGATTTGACTAAGGGGTCTTTTGGATATTTCAGACTATTTTTGTAACCTACTATAAATAGAACATTTTAGGTCATTTAGTCTTAGATTATTCATGATATTTGTAAGTCTTGTATGACTTTTGAAACACCAAGTCCTCTCTCCTTTGAGGCAAAATCGAAACTAGGTTTCAACTTGAGTGTGGAATCACTCGTGTTGGATTCATGGCTTGGAACGTTGGGTGCTTGAAGGATTGAGGTCCCTCTTGTGTCAACGAAGAGGTTAGGTTTTCTTATTACATGTTTCTAAGGGTTTAGGTGTTCAATAAATACCCTAGTTCTTAGGTCTTATAATAATATATGTCTCACTACTTGTCTTTATATTTCTTGTACTCTTTGTTGTTGTTCTAGTCAAAAATGTGAATTGTTATTTGTCATCTTGTTCTTTATCTTATTATCTTTTTAATCTCTTTGTTAGTTTGTGGTGGCTGATTTGGTGTCAAATACATCCTTGTTTCTTGTATTCTTGTTGTATTTGTCGAATCCAAGAGTGGTCTTCAAAAGGGTCCTCGGTTCTTAAACTAGTGGACTATTTTTGGACCGTGTTTTCGTGTGTTCCTTGTCTTTATTGTATTATTTGGTATCAAATCCATATTTGATTTTGTTCAAACAAGATTAATCTAGGGATTTTGAAAGTTAAAAAAAATCAAAAAAAATTATTGAAAAAAAAACTGAAAATTCCAACAAAGGAATCAAATATGTCCGTGTTTGTGTTCTTGGCCGAAATTGTGTTATTGTTGTGTGTTGGCCGAGATTTTTAATTGTCTTGAGTGTTTATAGTGTTAGTTTTTGTTCTTCACTAACACTTTGAGTCTATATCTAAGTTTGAGCTTGTAATTGTTGATCTTGTTGTTGTGAACTTGAAAACTTTGTTGTGTATTGAACCTTCTTTTGGTGGACTGTTTTGGCTAACTATTGTTGGTTCAAGTTTTGAACGTGTATTATAGGGATTGTGTTGTGGATTTTAATCTTGAAAAGGTGTTTTTGTTGTTTGGGAGGTCCAACTTGAACCTTAGAACTTCAAGAATCAAAGTTTGTGTTCTTGGTGTTCTTCACCAACTTCATATAGTGTTGAAGAAAAAAATGGTTGTTGATCTTAGAAGTTGAAGAAAGGGAGTATGTATTGTGATATTCTTGCAAGACATAAGTCCGAGATTTAAGGTATAGTATTTGTGAATCAAAGACTTTTCTTACACACTCAAAGACTTTACAACCCCTTCCAATTACCTTCCATGTTTTAAGGGTCCATGTTTTGAGGAGAAAGGACAAAGATAGCCAAGTCTTGAAATTTGAATTCAAAAGGATCTCCAAAAGACTTGTAATTCCCTCCTTTAAACAAATTCCCACCAATTCCAAATTACAATTTGACCAAGACTTGAACTTTGGAAAATAAAAATTGTTAAAGAACCGCAACCAATATGTGGCTGCCACATCATCATTTACTGTTCACACAACATATTTAAGCTCAAATTTCATAGTTTCCTTTTGTTGTTCCTTAGTTTCAATTTCATTGGTTTCAATACTAATTGACAAACTAGTACTCATCTACTAGATTGTTAGTTAGTCTTTGTGTTCGTTCATTCATGTTTAGCATTTGTTGTGTGCTTTTCTCTTTTGTGAATTCATTGTATCTTGTTCGTTCAAGTGCATAAACAATTTTTTTTGAGTCAAATCAAACGAAAATCTATTTCGGGCAAATATAGACTCATACCTCAATCACTCACGAAGTACAAGATGGTTTTCAACACATGTGAATCTAAGTATGCGACGATCAAATGTGTGAGAGTGTGGTGAGATTGTTTCGAACTAACTTTTGTTTTGTTTTGTAGGCTTGTTCTTTTCTTTTTTAGGTACAATTATAAGGGAACCCATGGCTTCAACCTCTCAATCCATGGACAACAATGCCACCAATGCCATTTTGGCCTACCTTGACACTATGTCCCAAGACCTAGATATAGCAAATGAAAGGTTAGATCATATTTTAGGTCAAAGGGAGCAAGTGGGCTGCCTGTAATGTCCCGAATCTGGTACCTGAAATGCTACACGGTGCTCATGACCCCAAAGGACCACAAGCTAACCCATGACTGATATTTGTACCTGTATACTGCATGATATACTATATAAATACAGAAACATGAACTAAAAGGCCATAAGGTTCAAAACTGTAACATAACTGATAAACCATGACATATGAATGGGATATGAAATACACAAAACACTGAAACAACTATCTGAACATGATAATCTGAAAAGCCTCTAACTAACTGAAATATTTGAGTAAGGAGTTGATGGGACATGTCTCCAGCTAACTCTAACTAATAAATTAATCAATAAGATAATAAAGTAATGATCATGTCCTCGAAAGATGAGGACTCACAGCTAAATCTTACTACTGAGACTGGAATGCTACTGATATTCTAGAGCTCGTGCTTCTGAACCTATGGTATAAAATACCATAACACAAATGCATCAGTACTTTGAATGTACTGGTATGCATGTGAGGTAGGCTGAATGCAAAGGGTTCACATGCATGAACTATACTAACTGACTAAATGATATGAATGTGAGAACACATGCGTGAATACATAATAATTGTAACTGGGGTCGTGATAACATGATTACTGAGTCTGAGTATTGATAACATGAGATACTGATAACTGTATAACTAAAATAACTGATACTGAGTGACTATATCTGACAGTCTAGGTTCTAATAGAACTAGTTAAGTTCTGTACTATTCTGAATTGATTGTATCTTATAGTCTTGAATTCTGTAGAACTATCTGAGTTCTATTACTAAAACTGAATAACTATATTTGACAGTCCTAATTTTGTAACTGAAATTGTGGGAAGTAGTTATCTAACCGACATGCCCCTAATACGCCATTATGGTTAAGTTGGGGTCTAATCTGTAACCCCAATTGGAAGGGTGTCAATACCGCACCACTGGTAAGGACAAGCTTGAGTGACCCTCATCTGACAGTGTCCCCAAAAGAGAATGGTGGGTCCCTCATATGACAGTACATATCCACCTCATCAACCCTCATCTGATAGTGTTGATGTCTCAACCTATGCTAGCTACATAGTTCTGAAATGCAAGGATGACTTCTAAGAATCACACCCGCATCTGATAGTGTGTGTTCCCATCCTTGGGCTCACTCGGTGCTAATTTCTACTCCCATCTGAATGGACACTGGACATGGACTGCTAAACTAAACTGGACTAAATTAACTAAGTTTCGTTAATTGATGGAATAGTACTGAGATTACTGTATTACTGAGCTTTCCTGAGTCACATAACTGACTGAGTTCTATGGATCATGGCTTGACTGAGAATATCCTGAAAACATGACATTGGCTCTAGGCACACAACTAAATTATCGGGTACAAGTACCCCCAGGACTCGGTAGAGGGAAACCGACAAAGCATGAAATTCTTGAATACATGACCAACATCAATAATACATAATACAATAAGTTGGGGATTTCATGAATTACGTGGTTATCATAAGCTTGTACATGAATAGGCTTGCATGTAAACATGTCATAATTTCATAAGGCTAATTCATGAGCAATCCAACAATATTTACAAGGCACATTCATAGCATGGGAGTTCTTTGAACATAAGGGTAAAATATGAATCCATCACTTAAGTCACAATTGAACTATATTACATGATTTCTAGTCTTCTAGACATTCTATCAAACACCTTATATGCACCACTTAGGGCATAGGTATAATTAACAATTAACACATCATAAACCACTTAATTCATGGATTTAAACTCGTGTACTAACATAATTTCATAATAACTCATTTAGATTCCAACTTGGGAATCATACAACAACAACAACCACATGAACATAATCAACATATAGCATGAATATCATAATTCAAAGTTTAAAACTTGATTCTTGGGCTTCATGGACGAAAGGAATCCATGAATGAACACTACGCGTACCTTAGTTCTGGATTTAGCAAAGATTAACGGAGAGACTCTTAAGTTTGATTATTGAATTTGAATCCTCAATTGAAAACCCTAGCTTGTTCTTGAGAGAAAATTGAAAGAAACACTATGTTTTAGGTGAAGAATGGTTGAATCACGTGTTATTGGGTTTAAATAGGGGTGGAAAATTGACCCTTTTAACCCTTGGATGCATTTTTTAAATTGTAAAAATTTCCCGAACTGGACTCCTGACGTGATGCGGCAATATTGGAATTTGATGACTGGGAAATTGGGGGATGGCGCGATGCGGAGCCATCGCGTTGCTACTTCTTTTGCGACCTGGAAGTTTGGCGCGATGCGCCACTATCGCAGACCCCTACTGGAATTTGAAAATTGCCATTTTCTTTTGTGGCGTGGAGCGCCACTGACTAATATGGAGCTGTTTTACAATGGGAACTTGAAATAGTCATAACTTCTTATCCAGTTATCAGATTTGGGCGAATCTTATATCGATAGAAATCTTATTGAATTTCCCACACGACAAAAAAGTAAAAATCTTAAAAATTGCTCATGTAATAAACATCATTCAATTTAGAAGCTAATACTTGACATTCTTAGGACAAAATAAGTTAGAAAACTTTAGGGGTATTACAATATCTCCCCCTTGGGAACATTCGTCCTCGAATGCGACTGACTGAGAGGGGTAAAACGATAAGCCGAAGTACATACTGAACATGAACACTAAAATATGACTACATAACTGACATTTCTGAGATTTGTACTGATCATGCATATCTGATGCATGATTTCATAACTTAACTGACTCGTGAACACATGATTGAGATTTCTAATAACTGAGTTTCTCACAAGGAGAATGCATGTCTGATACATGATTATATAACTGAATTGATACATGAATGCATGACTAAATATGCAATTGTACTTAGTACCAAGTTTAAAATAAAACTCTAGACACGAGACTGATACCAAGTTGTACTGAAATCTGGACATGAAAACTGAAAAACTTAAGAAGAATTGTTACCTTGAGCTTGATTTGAGTTAGCGGAGAAGAGGTGAGGATACTTGGTATGAATTTCTACTTCTGCTTCCCAAGTATCTCCTTCAACGGATAGATTCCACCAAAGAACTTTGACTAAAGGGACTTCTTTGTTCCTCAGTCTACAAGTCTGATAGTCTAGAATTTCGGCTGAAATCTCTTCATAAGAGAGGTTTTTCTAAACATCTATGCTCTGAATAGAGACTACAACTGCTGGGTCACCTATACACTTCTTGAGCAAAGATACATGAAATACTGGATGAACTGAGGCTAGATCTGAAGGCAATTCGAGCTCATAAGCTACCTTGCTAAAGCGACTGAGAATTTTGAAGGGATTGACATATCAACGACTGAGCTTTCCCTTCTTGCTGAACCTCTTCACTCCCTTTATGGGAGAGATCTTTAGATAGACGTAGTCACCAACCTCAAACTCAAGGTCTTTTTTACGCACATCTGCATAAGACTTCTGTTGGCTCTGGGCAGCCCGAAGTCTTTCTCTAATCAACTGGACTTTATCTAAGGCATCGAATACTAAGTCAGGCCCTATAAATAAAGCCTCACTAACTTCAAACCAACCGAATGGAGATCTACATCTCCTACCATAGAGAGATTTGAATGGAGCCATCTTAATACTGGAATGATAGCTATTGTTGTATGCAAACTCAATCAAAGGCAAGCGGTCATCCCAACTACCCTTAAAATCAATTGTATATACCCTTAGCATATCTTCGAGGGTCTGAATGGTCCTTTTTGCTTGACCATCTGTCTAAGGATGAAAGTTTGTACTGAGATAAACTTAGGTACTAAGACTCTTTTGGAATGCTTCCCAAAAATGAGAGGTAAACTGGGTACCTCCATCTAAGATAATAGATAACGAAACACCGTGTAATCTGAATAACTCCCTAATATAGAGTTTGGTGTAATCCTCGGCTGAATAGAAGGTATGAACTGGAAGAAAATGAGTTGATTTGGTTATTTTGTCTATAATGACCCAAACTAAATCATGTTAATGACGAGTTCAAGGCAAACCCATCACAAAGTCTATGTTTACTTCTTCCCACTTCTAAGTAGGAATATTGAACTCCTACATGAACCCACTAGTCTTCTGATGCTCTATCTTAACTTGCTAACATGTAGAGCACTTAGCCACAAACTCTGCAACGTCTCTTTTCATCCCACTCCACCAATAGATCTCCCGTAAGTCATGGTACATCTTTGTGGCCCCTAGATGAATAGAGTAGCGCCCATCATGTGCTTCTGCAAGAATTTATTGCCTTAAGTCATCTACACCTGGAACACACAGAGGACCCTGACAATGCAATACATCATCTCCCCCTTAGGAGAAATCCTCTACTTTCTGATCCTTGACTGGCTCTTTCAACTTGGCTAGACTGGGATCTCTATCTTGTTTTTCTTTTACCTCAAAAACTAGAGATGATTCTAAACTACAATGAACCCATATGTCACCCTCATCTGTATCGACTAAACGAACGCCTAGTCTGGCAAGCTGATGGACTTCCTGGGCTAACTTCTTCTTACTATCTTTAACATGAGCAACACTACCCATAGACAATCTACTGAGAGCATCGGCCACTATGTTGGCCTTGCCCAGATGATAAAGGACACTCATATCATAATCTTTCAAGAGCTCTAACCACCTTCTCTGACAAAAATTGAGACCTTTTCAAAAAAACATACTGAAGGCTCTTATGATCTGTGAACACATCTACATAAACACCGTATAAATAATGTCTCCAAATCTTCAAGGCAAATACTACGGCTTCTAACTCAAGATCATGAGTCGGATATTTCTTCTCATGGGGTTTAAGCAGTCTTGAAGCATAGGCTATGACTTTACCATGCTTCATGAAGAGACAACCCAAACCTACTCTGAATGCATCACAATACACTATGAAACCATCTGAACCATCTGGAAGATCCAAAACTAGAGCTGAGGCGAGTCGAATCTTCAACTCCTGAAAACTCTTCTCACAAGGATCTGACAACTAAAACTTGACTTTCTTCTGAGTCAATTTGGACATAGAAGACGTAATAGAAGAAAATACTTCAACAAACCATGTATAATAGCCAGCCAGACCTAAGAAACTTCTAATATCTGATAGAGAGACAGGGCGAGGCCAGTTTCTTACTGCTTCGGTCTTTTGAGGATCTACGCTAATGCCATCACCGAAAATAATATGACTAAAGAATGCTACTGACCTTAGCCAAAACTTGAACTTACTAAATTTGGTGAACAACTGATGATTTCTGAGAGTCTGAAGTATTATTCTAAAATGGTCTGCATGATCACGCTCACTACGGGAATAGACCAAAATATCATATATGAAGACTATGATGAACATGTCTAAGTACTACTTGAACACACGGTTCATCAAGTCCATGAAATCTACTTGGGCATTGGTAAGACCAAAGGGCATGACTAAGAATTCGAAGTGACCATACCAAGTTTGGAAAGCTATTTTTGGAATGTCACATCCTCTGACCCTGAGCTGATGATAGCCGGATCTGAGGTATATCTTAGAGAAATAACTGGCACCCTGAAGTTGGTCAAACAAGTCATTGATTCTGGGAAGAGGATACTTGTTCTTGACCATGACTTTATAGAGTTGACGGTAATCTATACATATTCTGAGAGAACCATCTTTCTTTTGCACGAATAAGACTGGTGTACCCCACGAAGAAACACTAGGCCTGATGAATCCCTTATCTAAGAGATCCTTCAACTGCTCTTTTAATTCTCTGAGTTCTGCAGGTACCATTCTATATGACGGAATAGATATAGGTTGAGTATCTAGAAGAAGATCAATACCAAAGTCTATTTCCCTTTTGGGAGGAATCCCTGGAAGATCTTCATGAAAGACATCTGAATATTCATTCACTACTGAGACTAATTCAATACTAGCAGTTTTGGAACTAGAGTCCTTAACTCAAACAAGATAATAGACACATCTTTTAGATATCATTTTCTATGCCCGAAGGTAGGAAACAAGCTAACCTTTGAACGCTGAAGTACTGCCCCTCCACTCTACGACAAGTTCATTTAGAAACTGAAATTGGACTACTTTATTTCTGCAGTCGACTATGGCATAGCAGGAATAAAGCCAATCCATGTCAAGAATGACATCAAAGTCAGTCATCTCTAATTCGACTAAGTCGGCTGAAGTAACTTTCTGAAATATCATAACTGGGCAGTTCCTGTATGCCTGCCGAGCTATGATGGTTTTACCACTGGGGTAGAGACTGAAAAGGGCTCTGCTAAATTTTGGGACTGATTTCGAAATTTTCTGCTATATATGGAGTAACAAAAGACAAGGAAACACTTAGATCTAGCAAAGCATAAACATGCACATGAAAGATTTATACCGTACCAGTCACTACATTAGGAGAATTTTCCTGATCTTGCTGGTACTGGAGAGCATAAAGTCTATTGGGCATTGCTCACTCATAGCACTAGAGGTGGCACCCTTCTAATTTGTGCGGTTGAACTGGGCTGAGGAACGGTTATGCTGACCCTGATAGCCTGACTGGGGACAATCTCTGACTCTATGGCCTGGCTTTCCACATCCGAAATAGACATCGCTACCAGCTTTACAAGCGCCCTTATGGTTCTTAACATAAGTCTGACAAAAAGGATTAGTTCGGGCATTGCTAATACTGCCCTGAGACTTAAAGCTTGGCTCTCTATCTCTATTAACGTCCCTTAACTTAGGAGCTGGAGCACTAGCTAAATAAGGAGCTAGAACTGATAACTTAGGATAAAACTAAGAACGGTTACCTCCTTCTGATTTGGGCTGAGCAAAGTTGAAACTACTTGTCCTTGCTCTCTTATTCTGCTTCTCCCTCATCTTAATATTTTGATCTTCTATCTTCTAAGCATGAGTCATAAGCCTGGATATGTTCATGTCATTATTCAACATAGCAGACCTACACTCATTAACCACACTGTCATTCACCCCAAAAACAAACTTATTCATCTTGGCCCTGCTGTCTGCAACCACATGAAGGGCATATCTGGCTAATTAAGTAAACTTAAAAGAATAATCTTTCACCATCACGTTGCCCTGCCTAAGGTTGATGAATTCTAACACCTTATCTTCTCTCAGCTCTAGGGGAAAGAACCTTTCTAAGAATGCGGTGAAAAACTCCTCCCACTCTATAGGCCCTGCATCATCTGGCATTTCTGACTTCCACTGCTTGAACCAAGTATGAGCAACATCCTGCAATTGATATGTAGCTAGATCAGCACTCTCAATAGCCGACACCCCCATAATATCAGTAATCTTCTGAACCTGATCGATAAATTCATGAGGGTCCTCATTTGACTTAGACCCGAGAAAGGATGGAGGATTTATTTGAGTAAAGTCCCAAATCCTGGCTGCAACTAAATTGGCCACTGGGTTAGCCGAAACGATAGCTGGTTGCTCATTCTGAGCAGTAACTGACTGAGCAAGAGTAGTGAATGCAGCTCTAAATTCTGCATGAAAAACATATTCGCCCAAAGGTTCTTCGAGCTGAGGGGTTGATTGATTCTCGTTTTTTCTTTTAGGAGGCATGTTCTA
Source organism: Capsicum annuum (assembly GCF_002878395.1). Lineage (NCBI taxonomy): Eukaryota > Viridiplantae > Streptophyta > Magnoliopsida > Solanales > Solanaceae > Capsicum > Capsicum annuum. The sequence goes on along the minus strand of NC_061112.1, from coordinate 118,723,251 downwards.
TAGAAAAAAAGGGAGAAATGGATTAGACAGAGAGATTGACTGGAGATTATGTTCACTGGCACGACGTTAATACTGAAAGAGGGGAAACTATTTTTTGAACATCTTATAGCCTCTTGTACATAAATATGGCGCGCAACACACCCATGCACAAGACTCTACTAGATACGGCTTTAAGACTTCTTAGGATACTATTGAACCTTAGGCTCTAATACCAAGTTTGTAATGACCCAAATCTGGTACCTGGAATGCTACATGATGCTCATAACCCCAAAAGACCACAAGCTAACCCATGACTGATATTTGTACTTGTATACTGCATGATATATTGTATAAATATAAAAACAAGAACTGAAAGGCCATAAGGTTTAAAACTGTAACATAACTGATAAACCATAACATATGAATGGGATATGAATACCCAAAACACTGAAATAATTATTTGTATATGATAGTCTGAAAAGCCTCTAACAGACTGAACTGTCTGAGTAAGGAGTTAATGGGACATGTCCCCAACTAACTCTAACTAATAAATTAATCAATGAGATAATAATGTAATGATCATGTCCTCGAAAGATAAGGACTCACGGCTAACTCTGACTGCTGAGACTGGAATGCTACTGATGCTCTGGAGCTCGTGCTTCTAAACCTATGGTATAAAAAACCATAGTCCAAATGTGTTAGTACTTTGAATATACTGGTATGTATGTGAGGTAGGCTGAATGCAAAAGGTTCACATGCATGAACTATACTAACTGACTAAATGATATGAATGTGAGAATATATGCATGAATACATAATAACTGAAACTGGGGTCATGATAACATGATTACTGAGTCTGAGTAATGATAACTATATAACTAAAATAACTGATACTGAGCGACTGTATCTAACAGTCTAGGTTCTGATGGAACTAGCTGAGTTCCGTACTGTTCTGAATTGACTGTATCTGACAGCCTTGAATTCTGTAGAACTATCTGAGTTCTATTACTGAGACTGAATGACTATATCTGATAGTCCTGATACTATAACTGAAACTGTGAGAAGTAGTTATCTAACTGACATGCCCCTAATGTGCCATTATAACTGAGTTGGGGTCGAATCTATAACCCCAATTGGAAGGGTGTCAATACCGAGCCACTAGTAAGGATATGAGTGACCCTCATCTGACAATGTCCCCAAAATAAAATGGCAGGGCCCTCATCTGACAGTGCTTATCCACCTCATCAACCCTCATCTGACAGTATTGATGTCTCGACCTATGCTGGCTATATAGTTCTAGAATGCAAGGATGACTTCTTAGAATCACACCCTCATCTGACAGTGTGTGTTCCCATCCTTGGGTTCACTCGGTGCTAATTCTTCTCCCATCTGAATGGACACTAGACATGGATTACTAAACTAAATTGGACTGAATTAACTGATTTTCATTGACTAACGGACTAGTACTGAGATTACTGTATTACTGAGCTTTCCTGAGTCACATAACTGACTGAGTTCTATGGATCATGGCTTGACTGAGGATATTATGAAAATATGACATTGACTCTAGGCACACAGCTAAATTGTCGGGTACAAGTACCCCCAGGACTCGATAGAGGGAAACTGACAAGGCATGACATTCTTGAATACATGACCAACATCAATAATACATAATACAATAAGTTGGGGATTTCATGAATTACGTGGTTATCATAAGCTTGTACATGAATAGGCTTGCATGTAAACATGTCATAATTTCATAAGGCTAATTCATGAGCAATCCAACAACATTTACAAGGCACATTTATAGCATGGGAGTTCTTTGAACATAAGGGTAAAACATGAATCCATCACTTAAGTCACAATTGAATTATATTACATAATTTCTAGTCTTCTAGGCATTCTATCAAACACCTTACATGCACCACTTAGGGCATAGGTATGATTATCAATTAACACATCATAAACCACTTAATTCATGGATTTAAACTCGTACACTAATGTAATTTCATAAAAACTCATTAAGATTCCAACTTGGGAATCATACAATAACAACAACCACATGAACATAATCAACACATAGCATGAATATCATAATTCAAAGTTTAAAACTTGATTCTTGGGCTTCATAGACGAAAGGAATCCATGAATGAACACTATACATACCTTAGTTCTTGATTTAGCAAATATTGACAGAGAGACTTTTGAGTTTGAGTATTGAATTTGAATCCTCATTGAAAACCTTAGCTTGTTGTTGAGAGAAAATTGAGAGAAACTCTATGTTTTAGGTGAAGAATGGCTGAATCACGTGTTATTGGAATTAAATAAGGGTGGGAAATTGACCCTTTTAACCCTTGGACGTGTCTTTTAAATTGTAAAAATTTCTCGAACTGGACTCCTGGCGTGATGCAGCATTATCGCACCGTGTCACTAGAATTTGATGACTGGTAAATTAGGGAATGGCGCGATGCGGAGCCATCGATTGCCACTTCTTTTGTGACCTGGAAGTTTGGCGCGATGCGCCACTATCACGGACCCCTACTGGAATTTGACAATTGTCATTTTCTCTTATGGCATGGTGCGCCACTAACTAATATGGCATTGTTTTACGATGGAAACTTGAAATAGTCGTAACTTCTTACCCGGTTTCGGATTTGGCGAATCTTATATCGATAGAAAGCTTATTGAATTTACACATGACAAAAATTGAAAATCTTAAAATTCCTCATGGAATAAAAATCATTCAATTTAGAAGCTAATACTTGACATTTTTGGGACAAAATTAGTTAGAAAATTTTGGGATATTACACTGCCCGAACACTCGTCAAGAGGAAGGTCATAGATCATGTGAGCTACGAGGTAAAAACTCTATCCCCTACACTCCTATGAACTTAGAATGTTGTGTTATGGCTAGTAGGAGCCAAGTAGGTGTAGTTGCGACTTTGCCTAGGGTAGAGGTGCTTGAGTCTTCCCTTTGTGATACTCTTGATATTTTAGGTCGCATGAGGACCAAACTCTTGTTGTAGGCATAAAAGCACTAGTTGATCCTTTAGATAATGAAATTGATTCTCCTCGTGAGAATGATTTATGTCCGTCTAGTGCTAGCACTTATAACTTGACTATGGTTTTATTACCAAGTGACGAGAGTATTCACACACTAGTTGACCCTTATGAAAACAAAGGTGAGTCAACGTAGGTATGTGAGTTGCCAATAACTAATGAGGGTGAGTAAAATGATCAACCCGATTAAGATGATCTTGATTTGCTTAAATGTTTAGAAAACCTTAATTGTGATTGTCCTTGTCAAGACAGTTTCGATTATGGTCCTTGGGCTGCCCGTGATGGTTTGTATGTATGTGAGGACCACTCTTGCGAAAGGGAAGGTGATACGTATTTAGAAATTCCATCGAATCCTTCTCTATGTGTTTCTTATGTTGGACATACGCCTAGTAGAGATTTTGAAACTCGTAGTAAGTGCATGCATGATAATCCTTTATTTGAAGTTGACTTATGGAACACCTTTCTCAAACCTCTTTTTGTTCATGAAATTTCCAATGGTGATAAAGAGGGTATGCTTAACTTTGAGGATGACATCCTAAGGGGGAGTGAGAGTGGTCGAGACCTAATTCATTGGTTGCTTCTACCATTTGATCCTGGTACCATCTTAGGGTGAGAAACGATGACTCTCGTCCTATTGTCATTTTGTCTTGATGCTTATCCGATCCACTTCCTTTGTCATATTTGTACTAAGCTTTTCATGCTTAAAACAAAGGACCCGTGGATATACTTTAAGTTTGTTCCACCTCGGTATGACATTTTGATAGGTTATTTTTGCTAACCCTAACACCTCTTGTCATAAGGATGTGTGCTTGTTTGTCTTCTCTTGATTTTGCAAGGTACGGATTCGAGGTTGAATCCTTTTCAAGAAGAGGAGGATGATACAAGTACGACCACAAGGATGGACGTATATGCGATATATTGAACCTGAGACTTGGAGCGCACAAGTGAAGTGCAAAGGAAGGCCTAAATAGGCTCCAAAATAGTCCACAAACTACACTCCAAGGGTGCCCAAAGTGAAGGATTTGACTAAGGGGTCTTTTGGATATTTCACACTATTTTTGTAACCTACTAGAAATAAAAAACTTTAGGTCATTTAGTCTTAGATTATTCATGATATTTGTAAGTCTTTTATGATTTTTGAAACACCAAGTCCTCTCTCCTTTGAGACAAAATTGAAACTAGGTTTCAACTTGAGTGTGGAATCACTCGTGTTGGATTCATAGCTTGGAACGTTGGGTGCTTGAAGGATTGAGGTCCCTCTTGTGTCCACAAAGTGTAGGTGTTATTATTACATGTTTCTAAGGGTTTAGGTGTTTAATACACACCCTAATTCTTAGGTCTTGTAATAATATATGTCTCACTACCTATCTTTACATTTCTTGTACTCTTTGTTGTTGTTCTAGTAAAAACATGTATTGTTGTTTTCATTGTGTTATTGATCATCTTGTTCTTCATATTGTTATCTTGTTAATCTATTTGTTAGTTTATAGTGACTGATTTGGTGTCAAATACACCCTTGTTTCCTGTATTCTTGTTGTATTTGTCGAATCTGAGAGTGGTCTTCAAAAGGGTCTTCGGTTCTTGAACTAGTGGACTATTTTTGGAGTGTTTTTTTGTGTGTTCCTTGTTTTTCTTGTATCACATTACCATTAGAAATGGACTATTTAATAGTCAATACAGATGAAAGCCTTCAAGGATGGGGAGCAATATTAAAGGCAAAACTCAATAAATATAGTGACAAAAAGGATGAAAAAATTTGTGCTTATACAAGGGGAAAGTATAAAGAAAACGGCAATCTAAATGTATAGATGCAGAAACACTAGCAGTAATTTGTGGTTTAAATAGTTTTAAGCTTTATATATTAAATAAACCCAAAATATTAGTAAGAACAGATTGCAAGGCTATAGTAAAATTCTATCAGAAGATAAAAGAAAAGAATAGTAGTAAAAGGAGGAGGTTAAATTTCTTAGATGTCACTTCTATTTACAATATTGTTCTAGAACATATTAAAGAAAAAGATAATAACCTAACAGATCAACTAAGTAGACTAATAAAAAAAGACAACTATCAATTTTTATTTCAGTATGTATACAGGCAAAGACAAAGGAAAGGCGGAAGCCTCGTCTCTTAAGACTACTTAAAGAAATTACTAAGCAACACTCATTACAGGCCACTAACAATGCTGAAACATCCAAAATTAGAAAGAATGATCTTCGTACCTCACAATCTCATTAGTTATGAGCCATCCAATCTTACTTTAAAACAGAGACTAGATGTAAGGGTGGACAAACGACAAAACTGCCTAATCGACAATTTATAGATCTCCTACAACAAGACACCTGGAGACACTAGATACTTTGTTTCAGTTCTAAATGCTCTAAGTTATTATTTTACTAAGAAAAACAGCACTAACAGATTTAAATTTTATGTTGTTCTTAGGGGAAAGACACAGGGAGTATTTCAGACATGGATAAAGGTAATGGATTCTGTAAAAGACTATACAACCCCTCTTTATAAAGGTTTTGATAATTTAACAGAGGCATTAGATTATGCCCGTATAAATTTAGGGCCAAATTATTATATTAGTCCGGCCCTAAGACCAAATATGAAGAAGTTCTCCAATATAATATTAAAAAAGATACAGACAAATTATATTTTGTGATCATTGTTCCTCCATGACTGAAACTTTTAAAAGATTAAATCACGCCAATGAGATTTTAAGACAAGATAATGAAAACCTTGTAAATGAAAAAGGACAAATGTTAGAACATATAGGTATTTTACAAGATCGTATAAAGATTCTTCATTTTGAACTATCACAACAGACTCAATAAATTTATGAGACTCAAATAATCCAAAAAAATTCTCCATCTTATTCAAAAACGAAGAGACCTACTGTATCGGGTAAAGATACAGCAAGTCCAACTCAAACGATAGCTGGTAAAAACTCCTTAAATCCATTAATGGGTGTACATTTCCCAATGAATGTAGAAAGACCTATTGATTGGGTAGTGATACAACTAGTCCAGCTCAAACGGTAGCTGTTAAAGACTCGTCTAATCCGTTGACGGCTGACACTTTGTCAAAAAGTGTAGGGAGAATACTCCCAGCCAGTTTCAAGACCACAGGTATCCAGACAACAGACGAAGGAATCTCTTCAAAAATTAGAAAAGGTTTTTCCTTAGGAAAAAAGAAAAATGAAAAAAGAAATATAGAAATAGTAGTAGAATCAATAAAAAAATTGTTAGCAGAGCAACTGCCTAAAGAAATAGCAATGAATCCAGAACCACCAGATCCAAGATCCAGAATTCCAAGAGAAGAAACAAGACCAATAAGAACAAGAACCAGACTGGGACTATCAAACGGAGACAATGACGAGTATGATCGAGATTACAATTCGACTATAGATCAATTTGCTTAAGACCCAAATGCAAACGATGATTTAGGAATGAATTTCAACTTAGAAACATTACACAATTTGGATACGTAAGCAATGACGATATTTACAAAAAGATAAAATAAGAGACGTATGCAATGATTTAACAGATAAATAAATTGACAGGTGAGAGCTAAAGTAAAAACTTGATCATGTGACCGTGGGATCCATCCAACTTGCTAAAGTCTTGCCAAAGTTTTATCAAGAACATTGAAGTAAATATTTGAAGTCCACAAATGCCTATAAATACCACCTTATGGAAGACTTAAAAACATATAGCTAGAGAGAAGTAAGAGAAAAATCAAGAGTAAGAAAATAGTCTTCTAAAGTTTTTATAAAGTTCTTAGTTTGTTCATAAAAAGAAATAGAAGAGTGTGTAGTATTAGTCTTTTATTCCTTCATTTTTGGTAGCCGCTAGCTTTCAGGGTACTCCCGAAAGGAAAACTTCACTTCTTCCTTAAGACATGTAAGTAGTCGTTACATAAATCTTTGTATTTTTCTTCCTAATTTGCAAATTATGTTTGAATTAATGAAGTTCATATTTTCTTTTAGATGTGTTTTTAATATTACTAATTTAGTGTACATGAGTTGCACGTGTGTATCAAATTAAAAAAATATATTATATATGTATATTTAAATGTATAAAAATCAACTAACAATTTACAATGACGTTTTATGATCTCATGATATACAATGACCAAAAGAAGAAAGTTATAAGTTCTTTTCATTTATTTTTCAATAATTTGATCAGCAAAATGGATAAACATAGTACTTTACGCATTCAAATGACTTCAAATTACTGAATTAGCTTTGTTTTGCAATTTTATTTTTGATAATGATAATAGTAAAGAAAGATTTTGTCAAAGTTATGAATTTACAATCCATTTAAATCAATGGTTTAAAGAAAATCATTTGTCTTTTGATATTCATAGAACTCGAATATTTGATTTCATTATGCGAAAGTTTTATATTGAGAGTAAATTAATCTCTAACAATGGCGACTACTTGTAAAGGGGCTCGAATTCTAGACTATGATTAAAGATAAAGGAGTTCATATCAAGATCACTCCAACACAAATTCATAACCCTTTACTTAATGGTTAAAAATTATCGTAATGAAAGAAATAAAAGAAGAAATTGGACCTAATTGGATTGAGAATAAGAATAAAAATAAAGATGATACTGTCTAGCTTTGGACACTGTCCCAAGAGGTAAAACACTTACCATCTTTTAAATTACAGTCGAAGATACTTTAAACACTATTAAACTACGGAGAGCACAATAAGGAAAACAACATCTAGAGTTTGCCTCAAAAAATATGTCTAAACTTCTATTCATCATCATGCTGATCTTTTGCAATTAGTTCTTGGGCAGGTGAAAATAACTTTAGAGTCAAGCCAAAATGACAGGACCATAGGATTAATAATTATCACAAAAGAAAACACTTTCTCTGCATGCAGGACGTACGATGAGAAACAAAAAATTCATCGTGCGTGCTAGTATCACTTGCAGTTAATGTCTTACAAAAATTGTTAACAGGCTACTTGCTAGGAATTTCGAACTCAAAACGAAGACATGTATCTTTTTTGCTCTTCCTAAAATCTAACAGAAAGTTTTTTCTTGTCAGTCCATTCACAAATAATAAATGCAAAAAGGCATTATCTATATCTATATCTATAATATATTAAAAGTGTGAAGACCCTTAGAAAAGTGATTTAAACTTTTTGCTCTTCAATAAAAAAATTTATAATAGACAAAATCGTCTTTTTACTATTTTTCTTAATATTGAGAATATTAAAAATCAACAACAAAATTTCCTTTTATATAATTAAAATCCTAATATTGGGTTGGTGGAAAAGATAGTAGTACGAATTTGTTTTGATTTTGGTTTCGTATTACACGACCTAATTAATATCAAACACGTCAGTACAAAATTTCCTTTTATATAGTGAATCCTTATTTTAAAAATAAGATGTGATATGATGAATATGTGTTGAACACCTAATTACACTTAACTAAAAAAAATAGAAAAAGAAAACAAAAACAAAAATTAACGTATGAATTTCTAATACGATGATTTCCCACAAAATTGGTAAGAAAACAGAGAAGGATTAAAGAAGTTATAGAATATATGGTAAAAAGAAATCATAATATTTAACAATTCTAAATTGATCAAAATTTTGCCTTCTATTAAAAAGATTTCTAGAATTTTATTTAAGTGATATTTTGAATCAAAATCTTTCCTAATTTATTTTTCCTTCTTATTTTAGTATTGATTCAAACTTTTATTTATTTATTTTAGTTCATAACTTTAAAGATTATATAATTAACAATTGACAATGAATTCTTTCCTTTTGATAATTACTCATGTTTCTCTTGCAGTTGAGAATTTTGAATCAAAAAATTGAACGAAATAAGCATGTTGTTGCATAATAGAGTTGTAAAAAAATCAAAGGTATTTATCTCTTTTCTTTTTTTTTTCTTTGTTTAATTGTGACTTAGTTTCAATTATATTATTTATCTATATTTTGATATATTATTCATTAGTTTATAGTTGAATCTTTAACTAAACTTATTTATTGAACTCGAAATATAAGCTTATATTAAAGTCTTGAATCTTGATATGCAGAGCTTTGTTTGAATGACGAATTTATAAATTAATGGTCTTGTATTTTGGATTTTTATTCTCTTTCTAAAAGGTTTTTTGTTATGATCGAATATGGATATTGTTCTCTAAAAAATATTTAGTTGTAGATCCATCACAAAAGGAATAAAAATATAACAATGTTACAAACAAATAAAAGAAAATAAAAAATAAAAGTTAAAAGGCTAATGGAGTTTAATGATATTTAGACCTCGGCCAATGTAGAAAATATTAGAATTTAATGGGATCTAAACTTTGAAAAGTAACACCAAAATTTTTTATTGGTAGACTTCATTAATTATCTTTTTACTGTTTTTAAATATAATAAAATTATAATTAAAGGGAATAAAGAGGTAGGGATAGAATTGTGATCATCAAAGGATGTGGGGCAGTGTGGATGAGGTTGCCTCTACCTTAATCAGAGATTTGGATTCGAGCTCTGAGTATGAAAAAATCTTTGGTAGGGAGCGCTTCTCTTGTATGGGTCCTACCTGGCGCAAATTCAAATTAATCGAGTTTCAATGTATTTACCGAACACCAAATGAAAAATAAAATAAAAAAAGGCCAGGGTTGTGGGATTTGATACTGATTAGGTTTAGTTTTCCTATCTTGGTTTGAATTTGTTAATTTTGACTTTTTAAGATGTTGATCAATTAAAAAACAATGAATATATAAAGGAAAAAATTTAAGGCGTCGTAAAATATGTTTATTTTGTTTGTGAAAAGATGACCGTCAACGGACAATAACACATTTGAGATACAATATTTATTTATATGATTTTAATAGATAACTGCTACTTTTTAATTACTTGTTCTTCTTATGTATATATTTTCATTTGATCAATGACACACGCGCAAAGTACGTACACAAAATTAGTTATAAGATACATGCAGAGCAATATCAAAGGAGTACCGGTGTCTAAGGCTGCACATTTGAGCGTATCCTTCGTCTTTTTCAACATTTACCGAAAAATCGATAAATTATCAATTATTTACAATTTTCACAAAAAAATAATTTTCATTAGAGAATTACATCTATCACAGACACAACAACATAAAATGTTTGACACTATTTCCCCCTAGAAAATCCCTTATCCAAAAAATGAACATATTTTAATTGAAATCTAAGTAATTACGATTAATATCTTCATCAAGTACAATTAAATAAGGCTTATGCAAACTCTTTTTCTTTAATTTAATGAAGACCTTTTTTTTAATGCATACATCAGTGATGGAAAAAAATAACCTTGACCTGAACTCTTAGCTTGGTTACATACCTTAACAAAAGATCAAAATAAAAAATAAAGAACTATACATGTCTCATACTATCTATATTTCAAAACACTACTTTACAAATCTCAAAATTGAATACATTAGCAAATTATAAACAGAGAAATTTAAATAAAGTAAAAAAAGGGGGGTGCTGGGTAAATTAAACCTTTGATTCTTCTAACTACTTTATCCGATGACAACATGCTTGTTTCATCCAATTTTTTGATCAAAAATCTTCAACTGAAAGAAAAAACACAAAAATTATCAATAGAGGAAAATAAACTATAATTATTAATTCATATATAAATTTTAAAGTTATATCAACTAAAAGAAAACGACTTGAATGAAAATCAACCAGAATCACAGCAAAACTTTGATTCATATTATTACTAATATAGAATTTTAGAATTTATGTATATGGTAATTATATATATAATAAAATTTTTACAAAGAAATTATGGTATAAAGCCAACCATATAAAGTTTCACAAATAATGTCGACGACAAAGAATAATTAGATTAATTACCAACCTTTGGTCGAATTCTAAGTAATTTAAAATTGTTAAATATCATAATTTCTTTTAATTAAATGATAATTAATTTTTAAGAAAAATAGTGAAAAGATAATTTGTCTAAATCGAAAACTTTTAATGAAGGGCAAAAAGTTCAAATCACTTTTCTAATGGTCTTCACACTTTTAATAGATTATAGATTATAGATTATAGATAGATCTGGATGACCGCACGGATTAACGCCAATTTTTTGATCTTGTAAAATTAGTAAATTACTTATTAAGTACATATTTACTTATTAATACATATGTTTTAATATTATTGATCTGGAGAGCCGTGCGGATTACCGCCAGTTTTCCGATCTTATAAAATTGATAAATTATTTATAAATATACCCCTAGTATATGGTTATTTTCTCAGTGTTTTAGCAGTAACGATGGATTAATCTGTAAATTTCTAGAGATTTGAAAAGTTCAAAGAAGATTCAGGGTGTGATTAAAGACGATATTGCTAAAATATCTAAAACTGAAGAGAAAGAGATGAACATGGTATAAATTAAAAAAAATCAAAATATCAAAAAATGTAAAAAATAATTTATTTTGTTGGAAGAAAATATACGTTGATCTTTATAACTTGTCTACTACACACAACAAAGAAGGAAGTATTGAGTAAAATTTTACACCATATTGATTTATCCGCATTAACTCTGCTTTATTTCTCAAACCTGATTATCTGCTTTAATTACTTTTTCCTTATTTATTTATCTATCTATCTGCTTAATACCTTTATTTCTCATTATACTTACTACATCATCTCTATATATATATATCAACCATTGCTAAAACCACATTTGCAATCTTGCATATAACTTTGGCTTGTGTCGAAATACTAAATTGAACAACATAGCAATTTCTTCTTGTTTACTATTACCCAAAAGACAACATGTGTCCTTTTTTGGTAAATACATGATGAGGCCAAGCATATTTTGCTATGATTCACCAAAAAAAACAGGGGAAAATAGATGTGTTTTACATTAAACTAATGAGGGCCTATTTGGATAGGCTTAAAAAAAATAGCTTTTAAAAAGTTCTTTAAAAGTATTTTTGAAAATGCTGAATTAATTTTAAAAATAAGCAGTTACGTGTTTGGATAAAAGTGCCGAAATTTAAAAAAAATTATTGATGTATTCGGTAAATAAGTGCTTTTAAGTACTTTTTTGGTCAAAATATCTAAAATATCCTTAAAGATGTTAACAATATATAGAGTTGATTATTATTAATTTTTATTTCTAAAATAATTCAAATTAAAATTAATATATATTTTAATATATATATATATATATAATATTTTAATGAATGACTATTAATTTGTGTGCTAAAAAACCCTTTTTAGTTACTATATATGTTACTAATCATTATAATTACATTAATAGATAAATAGTTGGTCACAAATGATACTATTTGTTTGATAAAAAGACTCTTAATTAGAAAATATATTACTCGCTGATTGAGAAATGAATATCACTATTAAAACATTGGTGAATACGAATGTTGCATTGTGAAATATAGATGGATCATTCATTAATCGTTCATAGGAGTGGGCATAAATACCGAAAAAATGAAATACCGAACCGAACCAAATTATTTCGGTTTTTTTATTTTTTGGTTTTTTTTTTATAAATTCGATATTTCGGTTTAGGTTTCGATTTTTAGGTTGACATAATTCCGTTTTTTGGTATAAACCAAAATTTTTAATATACTTTT
>NC_061112.1:118698426-118710488 GCF_002878395.1 Capsicum annuum | reverse complement strand
ATATATATATATAACACTATATATATATATATATAACACTATATATATATATATATAACACTAATAGTGCCCATTCCAATTTCCAAGTCCATTAGCCCTACAATCCAAATCCAAAATCAAAATAGTTAATAGGCAAACATAATAGCCATTTCGCCTTCACTCTTCAGGCTTTAGGGTTCTAGTAAGCAGCAGTAATATAATATATCTTATTCTGATAATGATTTGTTGTTGTTATATTTTTGTTAGTGTTTATTTTTCTTGAAATATAATGTTTATACTTTACAGTTTCAGAGATCTTATAGTGTGTTTTTTTTTTTTTTGTACAAGTGGTTATTAAAAAAATGATTAATATTAAAAAACAATCCAACTCACAAATATAATTTAGCCCATTAAACAAGTGCAAAATAAAAAAATCAAGATTATTAAATCGAAATAAAATCGAACCGAAATTCACATAAACTAAACCGAACCGAACGGTTCAGTTCAGTTTTCGGTGCGCCTAATTTTTTAACCGAAAACTCAAAATCTTGAAATAAAAGAACCGAACCTCGAAACGAAAAATCAAACGCACACCCCTAATCGTATATGAAGTTGTATCTCTTCAATGAGTATTCTCCATATATTTTGGTTGGTGAGTTATTTTTTTTACTAGAGAAATTCATATATTGTACTATAATAATTGTCCAAATTTAAAAGAATATATTAAAGAAGGAGAATAATATATAAAAATTCATATTTCATAAATCAGAAGTTTCATACAAAAAAAAGTACTAACATAACTACACAAGGGTAATTTTGAAATAAGGGAGAATTTTGAGGCACAAAAATATCTTTTAATTAGTAAAAATATAATAACTTATAAACCAAAAAAATTAGTTGGGAATTGAAGCTTTTAATTTTTGACTTATAAAAAGCAAAATTTGTCTTTTTTTAAAATAATTTTGAAACTTGTCAAACACTTAAAAAAGTAAAAAATAGTTTAAAACTATTTTGATCAAAATATAAGGTCATCCAAACACCCACTAAGCATGTATTGGTAAAAAGAAATAATGGAGAAATGTAGTGTCAAGTCAAAAGCAGGCAAAAACAAGCATAAATAAATGTACTTGATCCAGCATTCTGTTTGGCCTTCAAAATAAGTTAAAAAGGCAAAATTGAGTATAAATTAAACATACGTTTTATTTTACTTGATCTTTTTTGACTCGACATACTTGTTAAAAAATATTAATTAAAAATATATTTTACTAATTTAATCCTATTAATAGTATCTTGAAACTCCAAATTTAATTATTACTATTTTCTTTAGTTATTTAATATTCAAAGTAATATGAGAAATGAGTACTAAAACACTTTTAATATGCAGAAATATACAATTAATTTGAAACAAACTTATTTACAAAGAAGGTTAAATAAAATGGAGTACTTCTTTTACTTATCTGCAAGATGACACGTAAACAAAAATCATTAGTCGTATACCTTAGCCTCTCGAAGCTAAACTTTCTACTCTCTCCGTTTCATTTATTCGTCCCAACGTTTTAAATTTGATTTCTCATTTTACTTATCATTTTTTATTACTCAAGATAAGATATTTTTTTCTTTTTTGCCTTTAGTATTTGTTAGAATTTGTGACCCAAATTCTATCATTCAGCCCTAAAAAGTTCGTACTGCAATCCATATTTGTGATTTTTTGTGGGGTTTGTATATTTTTGGACATATAATTTATTTGTACGCACTTATTATGTAAGTGTGATTTAGTGAGTTGTTTTAGACTGTTGATATACGTTATTGGGACTTTCGTCTCCTCCTGTACTCCTCTCCATTATAGTAAATTCCTTCGTCTCTGGCCGTGATTTTTTTCATCAAGAATTTTCACGCAAATTTGTGTGTCTTCTTCTCATGTTTTTTGCTTTGTGGTATTACTTATTGCTGTCCGTTCATAATAATATTAATTATTTTTTTTTTAAATTAAAATATAAATATTATTTGATAAAGGTACTATAATAAAATAATTATGATATTAATTATTCTTTTAATTAATATAAAATATTAAATTAGGGCGAGTAAGATAGAACGATGGAGTAATAAGTATTCAATATCTCAACACACTGCCCAGTTAGATAAATTAAATTTGATTTTGATAAAACTAAGGCTTCATATGCAAACAAACATAGGAAGTCCAAATTTTGGTTTTAAACCGGCCATGTCTCTGTTGGGTTCCCAATTATGGCACAAAAGACAAAAGTGCATTTTTGAACTTCCTTACACCTTCAAAACCCTAAAACGCTTCTGCCTTTGCCAACACTGTTGCTGTGATTTCGCAAATCTGAGATGCCTCCTAAAGGAAAAGGAAATAGGAAGAAGAAAGGGAAAGGTAAAGGGAATTCCAAAGAAACAAAGTGCAAAGCAACTTCCGACTTGTATTTCCCAAAAGAAGTCGTCTTTGATATCCTCTCTCGTCTCCCTGTGAAGGACCTTTTACAATTCAGGTGTGTTTGCAAGCAATGGAACAAGCTCATTTACAAGCCCAACTTCATAGCTGCCCATTTCCGCCGCTCTTCTTCTTTGCAGCGTTCCTGTTCGTCCCTTATTATAGGCAGCCGCCATCAAGAGTCCAATAATCATGTACTCTCACTATACAACCCGCCTGATTCACTTGTCGAGCTGGACAGCCCCTTTCCTTGCTTCTTTCCCAATATGTACATTGTGGGTCCTACCAATGGCATTGTGTGTCTCTTTAATCCACCTTGGGGTGAATTGATTACCCTTTGGAACCCGGCAATGAAGCAGTATAAGATGGTGCAGCTTTCTGAAAGTTTACCCATTCAGGGACTGCACTCTTTGGCGTCGGTTGGAGTGGCTTTTAATTACCAACAAAATGATTTGTTGGTCTTGAGAATCTTTTGTGTCGAGCTACTGTCTCCAGTCCCGAACCACATTGAAATGTATTCTACCAAGACTGGCAGATGGAAGAAGCTGAAAAATGAGATGGTTTTTTATATTGGTGAGTTTCTTTGCAATGCAATTGTTAAAGGGGTGCCTTATTGGTTTGTTTGTATGCCTGATAAATTTGGAGTGCGAGCTGTGTTTATGCGCTTTGATGTGGGAAAAACAGTATTTGAGAAGTTACCATCTATAGGGCCGCGTAGACAGCATCAATTTCTTGTGGACTTGGAGAATTCTCTTTGTATGTTAGATTGGGATCACAAAGACGATTGCCGTATAGATGTTTGGGTACTAGATGATGTAGATCGTTGGAGTATGAAATACAGTGTTGGACCGTTAATCGGGTTTGATCGAATCTTGGGTTGTTTGAGGAATGGTGACATTGTAGCTAAGAATGATAAAGGAGTGGTATTCTTGTGTGATCCCATAACTAGTTCAATCAAGGAAAAATTCAGCCTTGATACTTCTAAGGTTGGATCACATGTGATTGTTGACTATTCAGAGAGCCTATTTCTGTTCGCAGGGATGCTGCCAGTTAAGAAGCAAGATGCTCAAGATAAATTGGCACGCAAAAAAATCACAAGGTTCGTCGATCGATTTATCATTATACTCTAGTTTATGTTACTATATTCATGCTATGTTTAGATTGTCAGCTCACAGTTTTAGATGATTTCATTGCTTCAGAAGTTTTCTTATTTTATGTGCACGTGTATGTGTTATCTAGGCACTCGGGGAACTTAGCACACTCTCTGATGTGTTAAGTACTGTCCAAACTAAGTAGATTACTTTAGTTAATTCTGTTCAATTGGTTGAGATGCTTATTTATTAATGCTGTTTTTAGCTTCTTTCAGATTTCTAACCATCTTCGTATCCTATAGCACTACAACATTGACCAATTAAATGAAACAGAAAAAAAAAGAGATGATAGAGAATCTGTTGAGAAGTTAACATATATCCAAGGTATTCCTTCTTACTATAAGTATAATACTTCCATAGCGTTGGTCCAAAGGTCCCAACAAATGTGTATGTAGTTGTAACAAACTGCTCTGTGAATTAGTCATGACACATACTAGCTTAGCGGAATACCACTGATTAAGAAAAAATTGGTCCAGTTCTATTGATCTTTGCTTATAAAAAGTAGAGTTCGATTGATCTTGCGGAAAAGTCTTTGCTATCTAATAAAAGGATTAACACATACCTTTGTATTCCCTGGACTTAGCGTTTTTTTGCTTTTGAGCTGGACTTTGAATCAATAATGATAAATGTGAAATACTAACAGTAAAATGTATGGAATTTGGAAATCATTCTCTATTTTTTTTTTTTTTTTTTTGAGAAGGTAACATTTGTATTATAAACCAGCACTTAGGTAGTGCTAAAAACCTCTTTACAAAAATAAGTATTAGTAAAAGAAAAAGCTCCTCAACCTAGCATGATTCTGAAACATCTAAGATCTTCTGCCTCTACAGGGGTACATTTTGTACACCAAAAACACAAAAGCAAAATACAGTCTGTTTGATCTTCTGCAAAGTTCTACTTCTGTCCTCAAACTTCTAGCATTTCTCTCTTTCCAAACCGTCCACCAAAGACATGATGGGATGGTTCACCAGTAGTCCCTATTCTTTGCACCTTTCCCTGCTTCCTCCCAACTAGCTAGAGTGTCAACAATCTTGCTAGGCATTGCCCACTATATGCCTCTAAGATTGATGAAAATCTTCCATAGTTGATCAGTAATTCTGCAGTGCAAGAATAAATGTCCCACTGTCTCAGCTGCCTCTCCATACAAACAACAATGTGTAACTAGAACGACATTTCATTTTCTCAAGTTCTCATGTGTTAGCACGGCCTCCTTGGATAACAACCATGAGAAGCATGCCACCTTCGAAGGTGTTCTGGCTCTCCAAATTTGTTTCCATGGCAACCTGCTCAATTTTTAATTTGACATTCTCAAAAACAGAAGAATATACAGAACTTGGAAGTCATAGGTTAGTAGTAATAACATATTGATCCAGCAACTGTAAAACTGTGATAATTTTTAGCAAGGGAAACATAGAAAATCTATAAACCTTGATTCCTGAACTGTTGTGTACTTATCTTCTATGAGATAATTGTTTTTCCATTCATTTAATAGCAAGATATTTGCAGATGTTCATTTGAAGACTTCATGAATGGTAGAGCTATTCTCCTTAAATGCCCCCCCCCCCCCCCCCCCCACCTTTTTATCTTAATGAGTTTCGTTGCCTTTATACTATTCTAATTTCCTCATTTAATAACAATGAATTGACTGGTGAGAATTCTGGCAACTCTAGACAATTATTATATACTATGTATTGGGTGGAGAGTGTCTCTGAAGTGGTTAAGTGATGTCAGGCATGGTAACAAAGGTTCTTCTAGGATGAAAATTCATAAGAGAAGGAGAGCATAGAAGTAGTTCTTTCAGTACTTGTCAATAATATGAAAAGAGAGTGGTTGATGGAGTTTGGTGGAACATTTTTGTTCTTTGAATATCCCTGGAGTATTTCCAATATTCCAGTTAGTATTGATAACTGGAATGCTATTCCTAAAGAGACGTGCTTTCTTTAGGAGTTTTTTGCGTGTACTATTTTGTTCTTCAGATATTGTTGGAGTACTTCTAATATTGCAGTTAGTGTAGATGCTAATAGGAAAGAAACATGCTTTCTTTTAGGATTTCTACCTTTTGCATACATCTTGTATGTTGAATTTTCCCATTACATCAATATACTTTTAACTCAAAAAAGATATTTTGAGAATCTTACAAACATTTTTTCTGTTTTGGATGATGCAGGGCTTGCTTAAAGTTCTTGATGGGACAACCCTCAGAAATCGTCATACCCTGATTGCCACTTTTTAGCTAACCTCAGAGATGCCACGAAAAACTTTTTGATGTCTTTTTAGTTGGAAGATAGCATGTATGTAGCTTTTTGGTGAATTCATGCTTGCGGTATAATACCTTTTTTGAGTTTATTTTTTTCTTCGCTCTATAACATCTATCTTTATGTTTTATTATGGTTCAAGTATCAACGAGATTAATTTCGTCTTCTTTAAATAGAGTGCATATTTGATAAATAGATTAACTAAGTCTGTTTTAAGGGAGTCCATAAATTAGTAAATTCTTTTTTGTTATGTTGATTTAAGTTCACCCAATCCTCTAAGCCCTTATGCTTCACAAATAGACCTATGGTTGAAAGCCACTTGACTTTGACTTTTAAGGAGAGGAACATAGAAATTGTTTCATTGATTTGTGTTGTAGGCTTGCAACTAGTATAGATGATGAAAGACGGACCATTTTTCAAGACATATTCTCTTAAATAGTCGGCAAAGCAAAATAGGGAAGGGGTCAAGCTAACTGATGGTTGCCCCTCAATATGGTCTGATACGAAGCAATAACTTCACGATGCAATGATTAGATTACGCTGACTGATTAAGGTAGTGATAGGTTCTAATCCAAAGGAATGCGCGCGTAAGCTAGAAAGGCGTATAGACAAGTTGAAGAACTCTCGGATATCTACGCTAGATCTAATAGAGAATTTCGATGATAAAATTGTCACGATAATTCAATTTGTCCAATAAACTACTTGTGGCTCCTAATTATTTAGTAAAAGGGAGACAACATTCGGATTTTCATTAGTCCTATTTCAAGTGCAAAGTCTCTTAAATAAAGGCCTCATTTTTTAATTTATCCTCATTTCTCATTTTGTTGATTGAAAGAGAATCTTACATAGTACTAAAACTTCATTTTAAGTATCAGATTATATCTATCTAATTTGACTGTGAATCTACATTAAGTTAACCGTCAACAAATGAAAAGCAACAAATCATTTAACTAACTGAAATAATGATGTAATAGTCACAATTTAAGTAACGGAATATTGACCCTTTCATAATTCCAAAACTGCTTTTGTGAAATCTTTAAACCCTCTAAACCATTTTTCACCTACCTCCTTCTTCTTCAGGCCCCAATGAGTAGGAGGGCGCGGCGGTCGCTGCAAAACCTTGGGCGCGAGCCCGGGCAGAGCGGTTCTTCAAAAAAAAAAAAGTTGATCGTCTTCTTCAATCTCTGGCCAATTCTTTACAGCAAACAAAAGATGGCGCCAAAAGGAAAAGGAAAGAAGAAAGGGAAAGGAAACTCCAAGACAACAGACAACAGAGCTCAAGAACCAACACCCAACTGCATTTTTAAGCCTGAAATCATCTCTAACATCCTCTCTTGGCTTCCTCTGAAGACCCTTTTACAATTCAGGTCTGTTTGCAAGCAATGGAACAAGCTCATTTCTAAGCCTCATTTCATCGCCACCCATTACATCCATTCCTCTTCTTTGCAGCGCACTGATTCATCCACGATTATTATACAGTCCCGACATGATGGAAAGTTCAATCATAATGTACTCGTACAGTACAAACCCCCTCTACCACCTATGGAAGTGAAAAATCCTTACCCTATCATCTTACCCAAAATGTCCATTGCCGGTCCTGTCAATGCATTCTCTGCATTTTTCAGCCACCTGTGGGCGATGCGCTTACACTTTGGAATCCATCAATGAACAAGTCTAAGATGGTCATGCTTTCTAAAACTACCAACCCCTCTCAGAAAGTATCGGTTGGATTGGCGTTTGATTCACAGAAAAAGGATTTGTTGATCTTGAAAATCTTTTGTGTCCCCCCATTTCCAGGATGTACCAAAACCAAAGTGGAATTCGAAATACGTGAAATGAAGTATCCTTTAGGATGGGAGACGCTGAAAAGTAGAACAAACTATTTTTATATTGACAGGCCTTCTTGTGATGCGATCTTTAAAGCAGAGCCTTATTGGTTGGCTTATGATTATGAAGAGTATATTCCCGGAAAGTATGAGAGGTTGGTGCGCTTTAAAGTGAGTAAAATGGATTTTGATGAATGGTTGCTACTGCCATTTGTCGGAGTAGGGGATTATTATACGAATCTGGCGAATTTTGAGGATTCTCTTGGTTTTTTGATCCGGGAGAAAACAGACAATTCCTATATTGATGTTTGGGAAGTGGATGATAAAAAATTTCAATGGAGGAAGAAATGTAAGCTACGACCATTATCCGGGTTTGGCAGAATTTTGGGCTGTTTGAGGAATGGTGAAATTATAGCCGAGAATGAAGACGGTGTGTTGTTGTTTTACACAGTGAATAAATCAGAATTGGTAGTTCAGAATGATGAGAACCTTTATCCTTGCTCAGTTAAGAACACATTAACAATGGGGAATTCTGAGAAAGGATCACATGTGATTTCTTACTGCCCAGAGGTACTACTTTTGATCGAAGGGATGGTCACAGTTGATCCGCAAGATGTCTTGAAATGGCAAAGTCTGTTAAGGTTCGGTATATAGTTTATGTTATGTACTATATACATTCTTGCTGTGTGTTGCTTGTCAACTTCCACTTTTTTAGATGGTTTTTTACTCGCTAACTCCCACTTTTAGATATTGTGATCGCTTCATGATTCTCTTATCTATGCGCACATGTATGTATTGTATAAACACTCGGTGAACTAAGCACATTCACTCTGACGACTATGTTAATTCTATGAATCGGTTGAGATGCTTGGGTGTTGCTGAATTTCTAGCTTTTTTCCATAGAATTGATCCAGCACATGTAATTGTGAGTTGTAGCAAACTTCACCGTTAAGTGGTTGAGAAGCTCGTCCGGATAAGAAACATAGGTATCAAAGAGTTCTACATATTGATCTCGCTGAAGAATTCTGATATCTAATAGGAGTAAAGGGATGAACCCATAAGAAGAACTGCATTACTTGTTCTTGGTACCTTTTAGCGTTTGAGCTGTATTTGGTCGATAATGAGAAACATGAAATACTTACAGAAAAACAAATAGAATCGGGAAGTCAACAGTAGGTCACTTTTGTCACAGATAAATAGTAATGGCATAATGGTCTCCAGCAACTGTCGACCTTATGATATCCTCTATATTTTTAGTGAGGGAAACATAGAAAAATCACTAATCCCTGATCTCGAACTGTGTTTGCTTTATCTTCTGTTTTTGGAAGTGCTCATCAGTTTTGATTCCTTAACTAGTAATCAGATGAGGCAATTGTCTTTCCATTCATCTAATGGCAAGATGTTTGCAGTTATTCATTTGAAGACATCGTGGATGGTAGAGCTACTCCTTGAATGCGCCCTATTTCCTCCCTCCTTACTGATGACTGGATGTTGTTCGCAAAGAAACAAGCTTTCTTGCATGACTTTAGGTGAGTATTTTTGTTCTTCAGATATTATTGAAGTACTTCAAATATTCCAGTTTGTGCTAATCTGATCAGTAAAGAAACATAATTTCTTGTAGGATTTCTGCTTTTTGCGTACATTTTATATGTTGGATTTTGCCATTCATTAATAAAATTATATTCTGATAAACGACGACTTCATACGGCAGCTGTGACAACTCTCAGTATTCACCTCATAACATCTGTCTTCTGTTCCCTTTTCGAGTAATTTCTGACCTTCTACTTGTTTGCATATGTGAATTCTGTGGTCAGACTATGATCAAAGACATTTTGTTCATATGAATCATGTCAGCAATTGTTGTATCAAACATTTAGAACTTGCCAAGTTTACAGTTGTGAAATTGCAATTGTAGTCCTAAGGAGCTTCCAATAAATAGTTTAGACTGATGCGTTGCAACTTGTGATCAATAAGTTTTCTGTGTCAAGAAAGTGTTAATTGCATAACATCATCTGATTTTCGACGTTTTAAAAATATACTAGTAAAGTAGGCAACCTATTATGGCAGCAAAGTCAAAGGAATTAAGTGCTTTATTTTCGGTAGTGTTGTGAGCTTGCAAATCCACAAGAACTGAGTAGTTGACTGAAAAGGACTGCTGAGTTGTTTATACATTGACTGAACAGAGAAAACAACACTAGGCTCTAAACTCCTAGATTTGTTGAGTAACTTCAACAGGAATTGGAGTCAGGTCCCAATAATTATTACTAAATATCAAGGCCAAACAAAACCTGTTACGGTGTGACTGGAGAGGGCCTGCGATTGCACTCCTAAGTTAAACAGTTGGTTTAATCCAAGGATCAGACCAAAGGTTAATATACTTTCACGATGCCAGAATCGATAGAATCCCATGTTGGCAAGAATTCCAACCCAACATGATATTCTTGTTGTATTTGTGAATCCGAGAGAGGTCTCCAATAGGTCCAAGGATCTTAGTGATTTGTGGATTGTTTTGGAGTGTGTTTGTGGACTATTTTTTGAGTGATTTCGTGTCTTCCACAAATCACTAAGATCCTTGGACCGATTGGAAACCTCTCTCGGATTCACAAATACAACAAGAATACAAGGTGAACAAGGTGTAGTTCACACCAAAATAGCAACAATACGTGAAGAACAAGATGAAAACAAAGGCACAAGATTCGGATTTAACAATAACAACAAGAACACAAGATTACAACACAAACACTAAACACGATTACAAGAAAGTAAAGAGATAGATAGACAGACCACATGAAAGTATAATCTCAAGAACCCAAGAATGGACACTCTTGGACCCTTAACATTAGACACAACAATAAACCTATCTCTTAGTGACACAAGATCGGATTGCACCTCTCTAGCATCAACGTTTCCAAGCAAGCAACAACAAAAGAGAATCCACCTTATTGTTGTATCCTAGTTTCAGTTTTGTTGCCTCACGGAGAGAGGACTTGTGTTCTTTGGTCTTTCAGGACTCACAAATATCATCAAAAACTAAATCTAAAAACCCTACAATGTTCCTTTTATAACTATTACAAAATATAAGTTAAAATGACCAAAAGACCCTTCAAAGAGTAGGCACCCATCTAGTGTAATTTATGGGCTGATTTGGGTGCATTTTGGGCCTCTTTTACACTTCAACTGCACATGCTAAGGCTCGGGTCCAACATGCACTCTCCTAAGTCCATATCCGAGATTATTCCCATATCATCCTCTCAATCTTGAGAGGAATTTGTCCACAAATTCAGGGCTTCACCTCGTTCAATTGATCACTTCAAAGGAAACCTACTCAAAACAATCCGCAAACAAGTCACAAAAACAAGTCAAAAACTGTCCACAAAATCATGCTGAATCCGAGGGCTTAATAACAATATGTCCCGGCCAATATCTTCATTTTGAACCTCGGCTTCCTCTCCATCTTAAACCTTGTCTTCAATCTCATCCGAAACAAGTCTCCTACCATCATACAAGTATTGTAGTAGTCTCCATATCCTTCATGTTCCTTTCTACCATACTCCTCTACATGGATATATTGGTTTTGGTGAAGTAGAGTTTCGGTTGAGAGGAATGATTTGGTAAGGGGGAGCTTTGGTTGTGGAGCTTGGATGGGAGGAAATTGGCTTTCAAGTCCCTCTTGTTGGACTTGATCTAATTGAGGGGGAAGTGACTCATTTAGGTCTCGAGTTTGAGGACATTTGTTGGCTTGGCTTATGTCTATGTTATTTAGTGGTGGTCTTGGAGGGTTGATCGTTTGAGGTAAAACTTCGAGAGTAGAAACATGAGAGTTCCTTTGACTTTCCACTCGATCCAACCTCTCAAGTAGAGTAGACATATCTGAGCCCAATTTGTCAAGACCCGTATTCGTCTTAGATATTTCTTGGGCAATGGCATCAAGGTGGGACAAAATTGTGTCCATTATGGCAAAGGAGTTACCTACAAAACAGAAAACACGTTAGTTGTACAAAAACATCCTCACTCTCTCTTTTATTTCTTGTCTCTTGGATCCCTCACACTTAATATCACAAGTGTTGTAAGCTTGCTTGTACTCCGAGAGGTGTTGAGAGGTGAATCAAGTGTATACAACGACTCAAAAGAATAAAACATACAAAGAAACATAGACACACACACAAACAAAAAAAATACGGTTTCAAACCAACTCACAATATAGTAATTAGTCACTAGTTTGTAAGTTACTATGAGAATCAACAAACGAAACTAAAGACACAAAATGAAACTAAAAGATCAAAATTTAAGCTTAAAATTTGTCAGTGAACAGTAATTGGTGATGTGGCAATCCTTGATTGGCCTCGGTCAACAAGTTTATTTTCCAAATTTGGAAGTCTTGATCAATTCTACAATTTGGACT
>NC_061112.1:118673334-118695426 GCF_002878395.1 Capsicum annuum | reverse complement strand
CATGCTTTCTTGTAGGCTTTCTGCTTTTTGCATACATTTTGTATGTTAGATTTTCCATTCAGTAATAAAATTTAACTCATAAAATTATATTTCTGATAAACTTACAGACATCTTTTTGATGATGCAGCACGAGCGAAGACTTCATGAGGGCGCTGTGACAACTCTCAGTATTCGCTTCATAACATCCGTCTTTTGTTCTCTTTTCGAGTAATTTCTGACCTTCTACTTGTTTGCACATGTGAATTCTCTGGTCTGACTATGATCAAAGACATTTTGTTCATATGAATCATGTAAGCAATTGTTGTATCAAACATCTAGAACTTGCCAAGTTTACAGCTGTGAAATTGTAATTGTAGTCCTAAGGAGCAGTCAGTAAGAAGTTTACACTGATGCTTTGCAACTTGTGATCAATAAGTTTGAGTCCTTAAACTGCTGTTATGTTGTTTTCTGTGTCAAGAAATTGTTAATTGCATAACATCATCTGATTTTCAACGTTTTAAAAATATACTAGTAAAGCAGGCAACCTATTATTTTCAGTAGTGTTGTGAGCTTCCAAATCCAAGAGAACTGAGAAATTGACTGAGAAAGGACGGCAGAGTTGTTTATACATTGACTGAACTGAGAAACACACCACTAGGCTCTAAACTCCATACTAATTTATAAAATCGAGGCATGTAGCAAGAGAAGATTTGTTGAGTAACATGGTTGGGTAATCCAAAAGGAATTGGAGTCAGGTCCCAATCATTATTACATCATATCAAGGCCAAACAAAACTGGCAATGGCGTAACTGGAGAGGGCCTGCAATTTCACTCCTAAGCTTAACAGTTGGTTTAATCCACGGATCAGACCACGGATCATGACTTGGGATATTCCAGGAGTAGTGCACAATGTCCCCAAATTCTGGATGGAAATTCCAAATGGCTTCAAGCCTGAAAGGGTGTGTTAGGTATGAAGGAAAATATTTTCTATGGTCCAAGATTTATTTTCTTGTGATTGGTATGGAAACAAAATCTATTATTCTAAAAGCATTTGTATATATCTAACATAAAATCTCGCTCGCCTCTCTCTATCTCTCTCAATCTCTATAGTTAGGCAAACTATAGCTACTATACATAATAATGGTATCAATTAATTATAAAGAATGAACAGCCTATCAATTAATTCCCTCTATATTCATTTGAATCTTTTTAGTTAAGAGCTTGAATCCCCTCTTCATTCAATTTCAATCTCCTTCTTGGACTTTCCAAGATATGAATTCCAATTCCTAATAATCAGACTTTCGACAAAGTAGTAACTATCACATAAAATAGTAACATATCTCTATGAAACCATGAAACAAATCAAAAATTTGATCGAACTATATCTGTTTGCAATTATCATCTCCAAGCAGGATTGCAATTAAATAATAAGTGCAATAATGTAAATTAGATCATGTGAATTAGTAAACTGAGAAAAGATTTTTGACTGGCAAAGTGATAGGAATAAATAACTTGAAATCATTCAACTTGTTATCTCAGGCTGCTTTGCCAATATATTTTTGAAAACATTGAAAAACAAAATATGTTCTTCCATTAATAATTTCTGGACAGAAAAATATTTGGCAACGACATTACAGCAGCTGTAGCCTGTAAGGACTTAAACTTACGAACCACAAGTTGCAAAGTATCAGTCTGAACTTCATTACAATTACATGACATGATTCATCTGAACGAAATATCCTTAGTCATAGTCAGACCAGAGAATTCACATATGCAAAGAAGGTCAGAAACAACACTAAAAGGGAACACAAGACAAATGTTACGAAGCGAATACTGATAGTTGTCACAGCCTCTAGCATGAAGCCTCTGCTCTCCCTGCATCATCATGAAAATGTCACGTAAGATTCCTCATAATATATTTTTTATGAGTTACATTTTAACTATATGTAATGGGAATTGGGAGAATCCAACAAATAAGATGTTTCTTTACTATTACCATCAACACTAACTGGAATATTAGTAGTACTTCAAGGACAAAATTTTCACTAAAAATCCTACTAGAAAACATGTTTTTTACTAATAGCATCTAGTCATCAACTCTAACTGGATTATTACAAGTACTTCAAGAATATTCAAAGAAAAAAAATGTTCCACTAATCTGTACAAAAATGTTTCTAATATCTTGCTATTAGATATTCGTCAAAGATTTTATGTTTGTAATATTGAAAAAGTATTACTCCCACCTTTCATTTTATATGTCGTCTTTGAGAACTCGGAATCAAAATAAACCAAGAGATAAATAAAGTGATCAAAATAGGCCACATATTTAATAAGTGATCAAAATAAACCACATATTAGTTTTACAAAAAGTTTTATAAAACGTAATAATTAATTACGTTTTACACGTAGATAAAAAAATTAGTGTGTTATCCCATCATAAATGTAATAATTTATACCCT
Organism: Capsicum annuum; assembly: GCF_002878395.1. NCBI lineage: Eukaryota > Viridiplantae > Streptophyta > Magnoliopsida > Solanales > Solanaceae > Capsicum > Capsicum annuum. The sequence continues at coordinate 118,692,988 of NC_061112.1, read as the reverse complement.
ATTTTGATAAGGCAGAATACATCGACAGGCCCTTCATGTTGGCGTCATCTTTCACTTTGACACCTCAAATGGACGTTGGTCACTTTTGACACCTCAAGTAGCGTACGGGTATGCCATTTTGGCACCTTTTGCACAATTCACAAAAATATATAGTGTGTGTGTATTACACGCGCTATAACGTGTAAAGTAATTAATATAACGTGTAAAGTGACCAATAATAATAGGACATTTGTCATTTTTTAGCCAAATAATTAATTTAAATTAAACAATTAAATTAAATTCAAAAAATTACCTACCCCACCCCCACCCCACGCCAAAACCCCGTCAGTCCTCTTCTCCAAACACTCCGCCCCCACTTCCACCCCATCCCATCCCAACCCCCAATCATCTTCTTCAAACACCCAACCTCCACCCCTACCCACCCCACCCCACCACCCAAATCCAAACGCCGCGCAGACCCATCCACCCACCCGAATCCAAACGCCGCCCTCAACCTTCTCCCTACAATCATCTTCACAATCATCTTTTTCAAATTCAGGAAGATGAAAAAGTTCAAAACTGAAGAAATATGAGATTTGTCACAAAATATTCAAAACTTCTCAAGCTTTAGGTAGTCATAAAACCATTCATAAGATCAAGAATTGCAACAACTACGAACACGAGGCAACTCAAATTCAGCTAATTTATCAAATGGATGCATAGTTCTTAACATGCCAGCATCAATGGAAGACGATTTTAGCCAAGTGAATTTTTAGCAAGAATAAGAATTTGTATGAGGGTTAAATTGTCATTAAGTAAATTTTCAATCTTTTTCATGCAAATTTTTCTTGGATGGGGTTTTGCTTATTTGTAGAAAAGTAATAATCTTTAATTCCTTTTGATTTTTGGGTTGCTGTAACTTGTAACACACATTGCTTTGAAACTTTTATAAGCAATCTGAAAAATTTGTTGCAGATACATAAAAAAAAAACAGTGAGAGATTAAATTAATTCACCAAATGTGATGTTCTTAAATTAATTCACCAAATGTGATTTTCTTCTTCTGTTATTGTTGATGTGTATACCACATGGGTATAGAGAAAAAAGAAAGGAAGATGGGTATTAAGAAATTATATGACTAGTTAGTTAAGAGAAAAAAGGATTGGTACTAAGAAAATTTATGGTAAATAATAATTAAATATCTATAATTAAATTTATTTTATTTATATGAGTGAATTTTTTAATTATATGATTAGTTAAATTTTTATTTTAGATTCAATTTAGTTATTATTCACCCAACAAAATTAATTAAATTAAATATTATTTACAAATCGGATTCGTATGAAAGTGAACAAACTTCTAAATGTGTATCTCATTTTTAAATATCTTTCAATAATTTTCATCATTAATAAGTTTAACATTGACAAAAATAGTGGATAAAAATAAGGAAGAAGGTATAAATTAATGAAGATAAGCTAATATATTATTTGTGGGCCAACTTGAATGTCACATCAGCTGAAAAGAGACTTCTACGCGTTTTCATGTAGGTGCAACACATACACCATGCCAACTCTGTAAAGGGTATCAAAATGGTACACCCGTATACTAATTAAGGTGCCAAAAGTGACCAACGCCAAAGTGAAAGATGACGCCAAGTCGAAGGGTCTGTCGATGTATTCTGTCTTTTGATAACTTATTACTTAAATAGTAGCAATACAAGTCACAAGTTGTTTTGCATTTTGTTTTCTTGGAATTACCTTTCCTTTACATTTGCCTTTCCTTTTCCCTTTTCCTTTGCCTTTAGCTGGCACCATCATTTCCGGGAAGTCGCCGGAGGTTGAATTTCAGAGTGGACAAGGGTTTTGAGTGTTTAACAAGGTCCAACAAGGAATTTTACTCCCTTACTTTAAGTTGGTGATAGCCGGATCTAAGGTCTATGTTGGAAAAATAAATCGCACCTTGCAACTGATCAAACAAATCATTTATTCTCGGAAGGGGATACTTGTTTTTGACAGTGACTTTATTAAGCTAACGATAGTCAATGCACATACGTAAAGAACCATCTCTCTTCCGTACGGATAGCACAGATGCACCCCAAGGAGAGACACTAGGCCTTATGAAACCTTTGTCTAACAAATCTTTGAGTTGCTCTTTCAACTCTTTAAGTTCCGCGGGCACCATACGGTTGGGAGGAATAGAAATGGGTTGGGTGTCGGAAAGAAGATCAATATCGAACTCTATCTCTCTATCGGGAGGTATCCCTGAAAGATCTTCCGGAAACACGTCAAGAAACTCATTAACAATATTGACTTACTGGAGAGTTGGAGTCTCAGACTTAGTGTCTTTGACTCTAACCAAATGATATATGCAACCTTTGGTAATAAACTTTCTGGCTTTGACATATGAGATAAAGTGACTCTTAGGGGATACGAAATTTCTGGACCATTCTAAAACTGGCTCACCAAGAAGCTGAAATTTGACCATATAGGTACGACAGTCTATAGATGCATAGTAAGAGAGAAGCCAATCCATACCCAAGATAACATCAAAATCCACCATGTCTAACTCTATCAGATCAGCAAACATGACTCTACGAAGGACTGTAACAGGACACTTTTTATACACTTTATGGGAAACAATAGATTCACCCACTGGGGTAGAAACTAGGATAGGCTCGGGAATATTTTTGGGATGCACTTCAAAGTTCACAGCAACCAGTGGGGTCACATAAGAAAAATTTGACCCAGAATCCAAAAGCACATAAACATCAAAATGAAAAACACGAAGCATACCAGTAACAACATCTGGAGAGTCCTCCTGCTCCTAGCGGGATAGTAAAGCATAGAACCGGTTCTGGCGCTGACCGCCAGCGGTGCTAGAAGAAGCGCCCTGAGTAGGGGATGGACGAGTTACCGGAGCTGGAGCACTAGCAGTCTGAGTCTGGGGGTGAATATCATTTTTCCCCTGCCTGCTTGGCATGTGGGCACTCTCTAAGTCTGTGACCCAGGTCATCACACCCAAAGCAGCCTCTCTTCTCACCCCAACACCCACCCGGATGGGTCCTACCATACTTAGCATACGGAGGATAATTATGCCTGCTACCAACACTATGATAAGACCTAGACATAGATGGCTTATTTCCTTTGTCCTGCCTACCTCCAGGCGCAGAAGCGCTAGCTGACAATGGTGCTGGCATAGAGAACAGCTCTAAAACTGAGAGCGATTCCCTCCCTGAGACCTGGTCTGACCATAATCGTGTTGCTCGGATCTAGCCCTCTTATTTCCCCTTACTCTATCTCTCTCCTTGAGCTTGTATGCTTCTATCTTCTGGGCATGAAACATCAACCTAGCCAAATCCATATCCCTATTTAACATAGCATTCATGCACTCCTTCAATACCAAACCCAAAACACCTATCACGAACTTGCTCATGCTAGAGCGAGCATCAGCAATCAAGTTAGGTGCATATTTGGCCAATTGGTTGAACTTCAAGCAGTACTCCTTAACAGTCATGGAACCCTGCCTCAAATTCATGAACTCCTCTACTCTCGCCTCCCTTATCTCCAATGGAAAGAACTTATCCAGGAATGCATCCTGGAATATCTGCCAAGTCATAGGGGCAACACCTTCCTCTCCCTCCTTCTTCCACACAACAACCCAGTCATGAGCAATGTCTTTCAACCTGTAGGATGCCATCTCAATATTTTTTTCCTCAGATACGTATATCACCCGCTTAATCTTCCTCACCTCCTCAAGAAATAACTGTGGGTCTTCACTTACCTTAGACCCGTAGAACTCTAGCAGATTCATCCGCATGAAATCACAAATTCTAGTAACAACTGAGTCACCTCCCTACTGAGGTAGAACTGGGGCCTGATTTGCCTGAACATTGGCGGTGACAGCTTGGGCCAGGGTCTGAAAGGCTGCCCGAAAATTAGCATGGGATACATTTGCATTAAGGGGATCAGTGGGTTGAGGTTGCTGATCATTGTTGTTTCTACGAGCTCGAAGAGGAGGCATTTCCTGAAACAAGAGAGCACAAATCAATATCTGAGAGAGACAAGTTTAAGCACGATGGACTTGAAAGAAAAAAATAACTTTTTCCTAAAACTTCTCGTAGCCTCTTGCTCATAGATGTGGCGTGCTACACACCGATGATCAAGACTCTACTTAACGCGACTTGTCAGACTCCCTAGGACTCCTTAAACCTTAGGCTATGATACCAAGTTTGTAACGCCCCGAAAATGGATCCCGAGATGTCACACAGTGTTTAAAGCTACAAGTAGCCCCAAGCTAACCCTTGAGCATGCTAAAATATCTAAACACATAAGTAAAGATGTTGAAAGCAATATCAGGAAAACCCATTGTATCAAGTCTAAATGAAATGCGGATAAGTACTATAAAATTAACAAAATACGGAACCTCTAACAATTCTGACAAATCTAGCCTGACAAGCCTCTACTACTCAATGTTCTATTGATCCATTGGGACAGGCCCCAACTAATTTGAACTCAAAAGAACAAAAGTAATCAACTCATAATAAAACTAAAGGTCTGAATAACGCGTCCTCGAATTATGAGGACTCACCACTGCAGAAGGTGTAGATTAACGTGCTCGGGAATCACTATCAAGGATGGGACTGAGCACCTAAACCTACATTACTAGAAAATATAGCCCACATACGAGTATGTGGGTCAGTACTATGGAAAATGTACCAAGTATATGGGGGTGTATGCAATTTCAATAATCAAATATCACAATGTTTATAAGAAACATGCATGCTGATGTAAATGACTCACTTAGCTTGAATTAAACCGTCATAATCATGGATGAATAATACATGTAAAGTAAAACAAGTGAGTCATTACAATAAATTCTCAATTCACTTTCTTTTCAGTTTCAAACTTGTAAAATAATCAAGTCTTAAAACAACTCTCTTTAGAGCATACATTTCAATCTTTCAGAAATAAGAAACTTTCTCAGAAATCATAGTTTTCAAACCATACACACTTATCTTAGATAGAGTAGAGACACACTATGGGAGTTACTCATAACCGACATAAACCATGTGAGCTACATGGAGTCCAACGTCCAACCCACGTTGGGGAGAGTCATCCTATCCTTGCCATCGGAGTAGGACTTTAATAATTCATTCATTCACTAGTGATCACTATATCAGCCTCAGGATCACATCCTACCGGGGCACGTAGTTCTAGGGAAGTACCACACTTCCCACTCGGTGCTAAATACTACTCCCGAACTTAGCTCAATTTGTTTTAAAAAAAAACAATCCACCTTACACAATTCAATACTTTGCATTAGGAGCCGATATGCTACCCCTTTTAAAATAATTCAATCAAATGGTGTGGATTTCTTTTCTCATTTGGGTTCAAAATCAACTTTTTCACGACTAAAAAGGTCAAATCTTTCTACATCATGTCAATTCATTCAATTATTAAGATGCTTATAACACATGATTTCTCAAAAATAACAATCTCAAATAGGGTTCAAAGAACCATATAGCAATATCACAATAAAACCTTCAAGATTTACGCTTTATATCGTAGACATATATATAAATCACTTCAAATCCGAAAAGTTTAGCTTTATGTATAACCATATCAACACTCTCATGAAAACAATATAAGGTATAAATTCATACTTCAAATTCATAGGAAAATGTATAAAATCATGTATCTTCATAAAACAAAACCAACTTTGGGCACAAGAACAGAAGAGTGTTCTTGTTGAAAAACCCCACATACCTTTATGGTAACGAAATTGTTGAAAGATTGAACCTTCAATCTTTATTGTGTAACACTAGTTTTTTTGCTCCTATGGTGCTCTTGGATGATGTGCTTAAACTGATAATAGGGTTATGATATGATTAGGAACAGTTAAATTCGTAATGTTAAGTTTAGGAACGTGTAAGGAGTGTTAAAAAACTTAGTTGTCCTCGAAATAACTCAAAAACGGAGTGTTTTCGTTGCTGGAACCCTAAGTGTGCATCGCACACCTCATCGCATATGCTAGAGTGTGTACCGCACACCTTATCGCATACTTGAGGGTGTGTGTCGCACACCCATTCCAGTAGCCATGTGCGATTGGTTAGGCGACACACTCCACTTTACAAAGCCATAACTTCTTGCTTGGGTGTCAAATTTTGGTAAAATTGGTATCGTTAGAAAGATAATCCGATTATCTACAATTTTGTGGGTCGAAATATACAAGAATACCACATATTCATAAAGTTATACTCGTTCAAAGATGACCCTTGCAAAATCGAACACTAAAACTTGATGGATTCAAAAACTCTTAGCTTGCATTACCTTAAGTGACTCATATGAATACATTTAACACATCATAAGCTTCTTCTCACTAGGATACTTATGGTAAGTCATGTGCTCAAATACGAATTACAGGATAGGAGGTTTCACATGCTGGAATAACGGTTCGTGTTCTAGCTTAGAAATGTATGAGGTATTACAATATCTCCATCTTGGGGACATTCATCCTCGAATGACGCTCGATAGGTTATGAATACAGAGAAAAACTAAGGGTACACATCTGAAACATCTTGCTAAACGGATTCCACTTTTTTCTAAATTTTTGGATACTTCATAGAATACATAAACTCATAGTAGGAATGGCTATACAGCTGCAACTTTATTAGAAAGGGATTGAAGTAAGAAAGAATGGTACCTTCGTCCTGATCTGAACTTAAGGGAAAAAGGTGCGGGTAATTGGATCGCATGACTGCTTCGGCTTCCTAAGTATCACCTTCAACTGACTGATTTCACCACAACACTTTGACCAAGGGAACTTCTTTGTTCCTTAGTCTCCGGACTTGGTGATCTAAAATCTCAATAGGAACCTCATCAAACAAACGACTGTCTTGCACATCAAGGCTTTCTGAAGGATTTACAACAACACAATCACTAATGTGTTTCCTAAGCATGGAAACATGAAAGACAGGGTGAACAACTGACAATTTTACAGGTAACTCAATCTCATAAGCCACTCTTCCTACACGATTCAGGATCCTATAGGGACCGACATAGTGGGGAATAAGCTTCCCCTTCTTCCCAAACCTCTTCACCCCCTTCATGGGTGAAATTTTTAGGGACACCAGATTATTCACTTCAAAATCCAAGTCTCTACGCCTCACATCTGCATATGAATTTTGGAAATTCTGAGCTGTCTTCAACCTCTTTCTAATCAGCTTCACCTTCTCCATTGCCTTAAATACTGCGTCAGGCCTAGCTATAGTAGCCTCACCCACCTCGAACTAGCCTATGGGTAAATTACACCTTCTACCATACAAATCCTCAAATGGTGCCATTTGGATACTAGCATGATAACTATTGTTATATGCAAACTCAATTAGTGGCAAATTCTCATCCCTACTACCTCTGAAGTCGAGAGCACGTGCTCTCAACATATCCTCCAAAGTTTGGATGGTCCTCTCGGCCTGACCATCCGTCTGTGGATGAAATGCAGAACTCAAATGAACTTGGGTTCCCAGGCCCTTCCGAAAAGACTTCTAAAACTGAGAAGTGAACTGAGTAGCCCCTATCCGAAATGCTAGACAAGGGAACTCTATGCATCCTGACTAACTCTCGAATATATAATCTAGCATAGTTCTCAGCCGAATAGGATATATGCATGGGCAAGAAATGAGCTGACTTAGTCAGTCTATCAATAATAACTCAAATAGAATCATGATGGCGTCGGGAAAGAGGTAGACCAGTTACAAAATCCATATTAATCTCTTCCCACTTCTAAGTAGGAATACTGAACTCTTGCATCACACTACCACATCTCTGGTGCTCAACCTTAACCTACTGTCATGTTGCACACTTCGCCATAAATATAGCTATATCTTTCTTCATACCACACCACCAATAGATTTCCCGCAAGTTGCGGTACATCTTGGTAGCGCTGGGATGAATAGAATACTGCGCTCCATGCGCTTCAACCATGATTCTCAGCCTTAGTTCATCAACATTCGAAATACACAACCTACCCTGCAGCCTTAACACACCAACTCCCCCTTGGGAGAAAACCTCTACCCTTTGGTCTTTAACTGACTCTTTCAGTCTGACCAGGCTAGCATCTAAGTCCTGTTTCTCCTTTACTTTTGAAACTAAGGATGATTCAGAACTACTCTGAACTAACATACTCCCCTCAGTAAAATCAAGCAGCCTAACACCCATCCTAGCCAAACGGTGCACATCATGAGCCAACTCTTTCTTACCTTCCTCAATATGCGAAACACTACCCATGGACACCTTGCTAAGGGCATCTACCACTACATTGGCCTTGCCTGAATGATACAGCACACTCATATCATAGTTTTTTAATAATTCTAACCACCTCCTCTATCTAAGGTTTAACTCTCTCTGGGTAAACAAATACTGCAAGCTTTTGTGATCAGTAAAAACATCTACATGCACACCATACAAATAACGTCTCTAGATTTTTAAAGCAAACACTACAGCAGTCAACTCTAAGTCATAGGTCGGGTAGTTCTTCTCATGAGGTTTCAACTGCCTAGAAGAGTAGGCTATAAATTTCCCTCTTGCATCAATACACAACCTAAAACCAATCACGAAGAATCACAATATACCATAAAACCATCTACTACATCAGGCAAAGTCAACATAGGGGCGGAAGTGAGTCGAGTCTTCAACTCCTAAAAAATTTTCTCGCAGGAATTAGACTAGAGAAACTTTATCTTCTTTTGGGACAACCGAGTCATGAGAGACGCAATAGAAGAGAACCCTTCAATAAAACGGTGGTAATAGCCAGCTAGACCCAAGAAACTCCTAATATCAGATGGAGAGATAGGCCTAGGCCAATTTCTTACAGCTTCTATCTTTTGGGGATCAACTCAAATACCATCGGAAGAAATAATATGACCCAGAAACGCAACTAACCTTAGCCAAAATTCACACTTACTGAACTTGGCGAACAATTGAGATTTCTAAGAGTTTGCAAGATGATTCGGAGATGGTCTGCATGGTCATCCTCATTGAGGGAATATATAAGAATATCGTCAATAAATATAATAATGAACATATCAAGATATGGATTAAACACTCGATTCATGAGGTCCATGAAAGCTTCGAGGGCATTGGTTAGCCCAAAAGACATGACAAGAAACTCAAAATGACCATAGTGGGTTCGGAAGGTTGTTTTTGGGATGTCACACTCACTTACTTTAAGGTTGTGATAGCTTGATCTAAGATTTATCTTGGAAAAATAACTCGCACCTTGCAACTGATCAAACAAATCATTTATTCTCGGAAGGGGATACTTATTTTTGACTGTGACTTTGTTGAGTTGACGATAGTCAATGCACATACTCAAAGAACCATCATTCTTCTGCACGAATAGCACAGGTGCACCCCAAAGAGAGACACTGGGCCTTATGAAACCTTTGACTAACAGATCTTTGAGTTGCTCTTTCAACTCCTTAAGTTTCACGGGTTCCATACGGTAGGGAGGAATAGAAATGGGTTGGGTGTTGGGAAGAAGATCAATCCCGAACTCTATCTCTCTATCGGGAGGTATCCCTGGAAGATCTTTTGGAAACACGTCAAGAAACTCATTAACAATGTTGATTGACTGGAGAGTTGGAGTCTCACACTTAGTATCTTTGACTCTACCCAAATGATATATGCAACCTTTGAAAATAAGCTTTCTGTCTTTGAGATATGAGCTAAATTGACTCTTAGGGGATACGAAATTTTTGGACCATTCTAAAACTGGTTCACCAGGAAGATAAAATTTGACCATACTAGTACGACAGTCTATAAATGCATAAAAAGAGTGAAGCTAATCCATACCCAGAATAACATCAAATTCCACCATGTCTAACTCTATCAGATCAGCAAACATGACTTTATAAAAGACTGCAACAGGACACTTTTTATACACTTTCTGGGCAACAATAGATTCACCCACTGGGGTAGAAACTAGGATAGGCTCGGAAATATTTTTGGGATGCAATTCAAAGTTCACAGCAACCAGTGGGGTCACATAAGAAAAATTTGACTTGGGATCCAAAAGTACATAAACATCAAAATGGAAAACACGGAGCATACCAGTAACAATATCTGGAGAGTCCTCCTGCTCTTGGCGGGATGGCAAAGCATAGAACCGGTTCTGGCGCTTACCACCAGTGGTGCTAGAAGAAGCGCCCTGATTAGGGGCTGGACGAGTTACCGGAGCTGGAGCACTAGCAGTCTGAGTCTGGGGGCGAATATCACATTTTCCCTGCCTGGCATGCGGGAACTCTCTAAGTCTGTGACCTAGGTTACCACACCCAAAGCGGCCTCTCTTCTTATCCCAACACTCACCTGGATGGGTCCTACCACACTTAGCACACGGAGGATAATTAGGCCTGCTACCGACACTATGAGGAGACCTAGATATAGATGGTTTATTTCCTTGCTCCTGCCTGCCTCCAGGCATGGGAGCGCTAGCTGACGACGGTGCTGGCTTAGATGAACGGCTCTAAAACTAAGGGCGATTCCCTCCCTGAGACCTGGTCTGACCATAATCGTGTTTCTCAGATCTAGCCCTCTTATTTCCCCTTACTCTATCTCTCTCCTTGAACTTGTCTGCTTCTATCTTCTAGGCATGAAGCATCAACCTGGCGAGATCCATATCCCTATTTAACATAGCAGTCCTACATTCCTTCAACACCAAACCCGAAACACCTATCACAAACTTGCTCATGCTAGAGTGACCATCAACAATCAAGTTAGGAGCATATTTGGCCAATTGGTTGAACTTCAAGCAGTACTCTTTAACTGTCATGGAGCCCTGCCTCAAATTCATGAACTCCTCTACTCTCGCCTCCCTTATCTCCAATGGAAAGAACTTATCCAGGAATGTATCCTGGAATATCTTCCAATTCATAAGGGCAACACCCTCCTCTTCTTCCTTCTTCCATGCAACAACCCAGTCATAAGCAATGTATTTCAACTTGTAGGATTCCATCTCAACACTTTCTTCCTCAAATACATGCATCACCCAAGTAATCTTCCTCACCTCCTAAAGAAATAACTGTGGGTCTTTACCTTCCTTAGACCCGTAGAACTCCGGCGGATTCTTCCGTATAAAATCACGAATTCTAGAAGCAACTGAGTCACCTCCCTGCTGAGGTAGAACTGGGACCTTATTTTCCTGAACATTGGCGGTGACAGCTTAGGCCAGCGCCTGAAAGGCTGCCCCGAACTCAGTGTGGGATACATTTACATTAAGGGGATCAGCGGGCTGAGGTTACTGATCATTTTATTTCTACAAACTCGATGAGGAGGCATTTTCTGAAACAAGAGAGCACAACTCAATATCTGAGAGGGAAAAGTTTAAGCATGATGGACTTGAAAGGAAGAAATCACTTTTTCGTAAAATGTCTCGTAGCCTCTTGCTCATAGATGTGGCGTGCTACACACTGATGATCAAGACTCTACTTAACTCGGCTTGTCAGACTCTCTAGGACTCCTTAAACCTTAGGCTCTGATATAAAGTTTGTAACGCCCCGAAAATGAATCCCGAGATGTCACACGGTGCTTAAGGCTACAAGTAGCCCCAAGCTAACCCTTTGAGCGTGCTAACATATGTAAACACTTAAATAAAGATGTTGAAAGCAATATCAGGAAAACCCATTGTATCAAGTCTAAATGAAATGCGGATAAGTACTGTAAAAGTAACAAAATATGAAATTTCTAACAATTCTGACAAATCCAGCCTGACAAGCCTCTACTGCTCAATGTTATATTGAGCCATTAGGACAGAACCCAACTGAATTGAACTCAAAGGAACAAAAGTAATCAACTCATAATGAAACTAAAAGTATGAATAACACGTCCTCAAATCATGAGGACTCACCACTGCAGAAGGTATAGATCAACGTGCTCGGGAATCACTATCGAGGCTGGGACTGAGCACCTAAACCTATATTATGAGAAAATATAGCCCACATAAGAGTATGTGGGTCAGTACCATGGAAAATATACTGAGTATATGGGGGTGTATGCAATTTCAATTATCAAATATCATAATATTTATAAGAAACATGCATGCTGATGTAAATGACTCACTTAACTTGAATTAAACCATCATAATAATGGATGAATAATATATGTAAAGTATAACAAGTGAGTCATTACAATAAATTCTTAAGAAGGTGCCTCGATACCAGTATCACGAACCCTTCTCAACTAACTGCTGAGCCTGAATGAATGAAATCACTTTCTTAGGATACAAACTTTGAACACCGCTCTATTCTAATCTAAGGAGATCAGGCATGGCTAAAGTAACTGTCTTGGCATGAAAGTCCAAGATAGCATGATAAGAAGAAAGCCAATCCATGCCTAAAATTACATCAAAGTCAACCATATCCAGGATAATCAAATCTACCCAGGTATCACGCCCCAAAATAAAAAATAATGTAGGATCATGAATAGGTACAGCCATAGACTCACAACTCATATCAAAGTTGAAAGAAAAGTATGCAGACACATGTAGAACCAGGATCAAATAATACCAAAACAGGTCGATGACAAACAGAGATGATACCTGTAATGACTGAATCAGATGACTCTGCCTCGGGTTTTCCTGGAAAGGCATAACATTAAGCTCTATCATTTCTCGGTTGAATCACTCCTATACCCCCTCCTCTACCAGCTGGTGGTACGCCTCTACCTCCCTAAGATCTGTCTCTACCCCTAACTGGGGTTGCTGCTGCTCTAATAAGGGCTTGATAACTCTATTGTGGATACCTCAGCCTGTACGCTTGATAATCTCTCCGAAGATAATCCTGACTACCACACTCATAACAAGACTTAGGAGACACCAACTGTAGAAAAGGACCTGAATATCCGGTATGGACACCAAGGCTTAAAAATTGCTAGTAAGAACCCTGTGAATCTTGCCCCGAACCATAGGAACTGCGACCTGAATATCCACCCTCTGATGTCTGCATCTCTGCCTGAACTACCTACTATGCCGAGGGAAAAAATCTCCTATGAAAGAACCCCTACCTCCAGATGAGGTACCACTGAATCGACCTAAAGTGTGGGATCTCTTATCTCTCAGATACCCATACACCTCATGATGCATCAACTCAAAGTCCTTTGCCGATTCTACCACCTTTTGAAGAGAAACCCTAGATTGGGCTACAGTAAATATGACCTCTCTGATCCTAAGTGTCAATCCTCCTATAAACCTCCTAATCATCTCAGCCTCGTCTGGCAAGATCACCATAGCATAACGGGCTAAGGCATAAAATAGCCTCTCATACTCAGCCATAAAAATGCCCTCCTGCGTTAAATTCTCAAATTGATGCGGACGTTCCTCTCTCAAGCTACGAGGAAAGAATCTATCAAGGAAGGCCTGTGCAAATACAACCCAAGTCATTGGTGGAGAACCATCTGGCCTAGTATTAACATAAGAGCGCCACCACTGCTTGGTAGGACCACGCATTTGTAAAGCAGTATAAGTAAACCCGTGAGAGTCAACCAATCCCACACTCTAAAGTCGCTCATGGCAGCTGACCAAAACTCATAGGCATCCTCACGCAGATCACCCTTAAACTGTGGTGGGTCCATCTTCCTAAACTTCTCAAACCACTGCTACTCCTCATCAGACATAACTATCATACCCCCACCGGTAACTCCAACCCCTGGTAATGGCATACCATCATACCTCGGTGCTGGCTGAACCACTGTACCCTGATAGATAGGAATAGGCTGCTGATCTGGGGTCTGCAGAATACCAAGTGATCCGCCTCCCTAAACTATAGTCTCTAAAACACCCAACATTTTATCCAAGGTGTTCTGAAAATGCAATGCAGCAACAAACCCTGGTGGTGCCTAACTTGGGCCCACATCATCAGTTGGAACCCGAACACCATCATCACCTACCTCGAACTCATCCTCATGAGACCCTGCCCTACCAAGAATTTAGGCAGCTCCTCGAGCTCTCTCTGTAACACGACCTCTGCCCCTACCGTGTTTTCTACCCCATCTAGGTATCCCCTCTCAAGCAATCGGCTTGGGGGCTGGCGGGGGATCCTGAACACGATCACGAGGTGCACGAGTCCTCAAATTCTGTGAGAGAATAATATAAGAGTTTTTAGTATTTAAAGTTAAAAGATCAATATTGCACAATAAGAGAGAGAATAAAAATAAATATTTCCTAAAGTCCTATAGCCTCTCGAAGATAAGTAATGGACGTCTCCGCACCGATCCGCGAGACTCTACTAAACTTGGCTTGTATTCATGAGACCAATGAACCTGGGGCTTTGATACCCTCTATTACGACCCAAATTCGGGACCGTGATGGAACCTATTCCATCCTTTGTAATAGGTAAGCCAAATATCCAATTCCAAGAACAACATCTCAAACTCATATAAGCAGAAGAAAATAAGAATGTAACCAATCCTGAACAATCTCATAATGTAGATAAATAGACTAGAAACATCAATTTGTAGATATCCTAGGTCTGGAAGTCACTAATATAAGACACTAAAATATAAAACCAAAATAAAGTTCGAGTCTTTCAAAATGCAAAAAAAATGCATAAGAATAAGGCTGAAGGAGATTTCTGTAGTCTCTAAAGTCAGTAGCAGCAACCTTAAATCTCCGATGAAACTAGCAAAGAAGGAACCACGGGGATCAATATCTAGAGGTCGTCAGATCTGTACCTGCACGTAGGGTGCAGAAAAAAAGGCAAGAGTGAGTACGGAACCACGCATACTCAGCAAGCATCAACGACCGACCCTAATTCAAAGTGGTGACGAGTGACACCACATAAATCGTCTAAACACAACACATAACCTGCGCTCAGGAAGACCACCTTAATCTAATTGAATAGTCAAGTTGAATAGTCATAAGGATATCATACCACAATCCAAAAATTTCTCAATCTAGTGAAACAATAAACTCATACACAATAAGTACAAGGTCAACAAATATACTTTAACCAATTTGAACCAAATGAATCTATGCAATGCGATGTAATACAATGTAAATGCATATAGTGTGCAGGCGAGCACTCCGATCCCAATATATATAGTGTGCAAGCGTACACTCCGATCCCAATAAATATATATAATATTGTGCTGGCGTGCACTCCGACCCCAATAAATATATAATATTGTGCAGACGTGCACTCCGATCCTAATAAATATATATCATACTATGCAGGCGTGTACTCCGATCCCAGTAAATATAGATAATACTATGCAGGCATGCACTCCGATTCCATATGAAATGCATTGCATGATGTGCAGGCGTGCAACTCCAATCCCAAAACAACAATAAAGTCAAGCAAAGCACTTCGTGTCTCAAGTCAGATCAGACATCAATTTTAAAATCAACTCAACTTATCAAGTAAGAGTATTCTCAAAACAGTGAAAACATACAATTAACTTATTTTATCCCCTCAAACAACACTGGTATGCGCATAGATTCTCGTCATAATCACCTGTACGGTTCCCCCAATTCCCATTGCTCCCATTACACATAACTAACAAATATACAAATAAGCACTTTGAAAATAATGAAGTGATGAGATCTCAAAATGTTACGTCCCAAAGCTCCCAACACCTGTACTTGTGCCTTGTGGGTTGTAGCGAACTATTCCATGAAGTTTTTGAACTAATCGAGATGCATATAAGCTATTCTCTCTTTTCTCTAAACTTCTTCTGAAAAATGATGTCTTTAAGTTGTGTTTTCTTGGGTATTTCTCTTATGATGGTGGGTTTGGTTAGCTCTTCTATATTTGAAGAGATATATCAACCCAGAAGGGTAAGTTCTCAGGATGAAACTGGACAAACTTTCTGGTGCTCGGTTTTCATCAAAGAGCAAGTACTATACATTTGGGGAAGTCACTTTTCAGATTAAGCTTGTAGAGGGTGACTCTGCTGGACCTGTCACTGCTTTCTATATGTCTTCGTAGGGACCAACCCAGTATGAGTTTGATGAGTTTCTAGGTAACATAACTGGTGAACCATACTCGGTACAGACCAATGTCCACGACTCCACGTGAATGGTGTGGGTAACAGGGAACAATAATTGAAAGTTTGGCTTGACTCATTTATGGGCTTCTACTCTTATTCCATTTTGTGGAACCAGTGCCAAGTTGTATTATTAGTAGATGACACATCAGTTTGTGTGCACTCAAATTTGGAGCACGAGGGACAGAGGCAAATCTAAGATTTCTAGAACATGGGTGCACTACTAAAGAAAGGAGAAAAAATGCATTTAGTGGTAGACTGGGAATTGATCCTTGATTGTCTAGGTAAATAATCAACTTTCAACCAAGTGTTACATGGACTACGTGGAAAGAGACATGGAGAGTGTTTGAAGGAGCAGAGATCCTTTTTGTACAGATTAGGGGAGTATGTTTGTTCTTCAGATTCTGGGAGTACTAATATACTGAAAATTTGGTCTGATGACTGACTTGATGCTATATACTCCAGTTAGTATTGATGTCTGGATTCTATTGTAAAGAATTCTTTCAGGACTTCTAGTAAACTTTTTGTTCTTCAGATATTATTGAAGTACTTCTAATATTCCAGATAGTGTTGATGCGATCAGTAAAGAGACACTTTCTTGTTCTTTTTGCATACATCTTGTATGTTGGATTTTTCCATTCATCAACAAAATTTAACTCAAAAAATATTCTGAGAAACTTACGGACATTCTTTTTTTAAAAAAATTAAGCAGGGATTGCAGAAACTTTGCAGAGACATCTCTCTTGTAATCTTGGGCTATCTGGCTTGCTCGAAAGGCACTCTGTTTGCGCATATTATGCTTACCTCAGAGATGGATATAAAAACTTTTAACTTTCTTTTTAGGTGGTTGGTGGTAGATGTATGTTGTTTCTGCCCATTTCGTGTTACAACCCTCTGATGTTTAAACTTGAAAGGTGTAACTCTGAGTATCGAACTAATTTCTATAGCATTGCACTCATCAATTGGTATTTGGTGAATTCATGTTTGTGTACAATACTTTTTGAGTTTTATTTTGCTTCACAAAATCTTTAATTGTGCTTCCCGTTAAGTTTTATCTTCACTCAATCTCTCCTTTCCATAATCAGGTAGTTGTTTTTGGTTCATAATTCATTGTTTATGTGAATTCTCCAGTCAGACTATGATCAAAGATATTTTGCTCGTACAAATTGTATCAGAAGCTGCTATTTTAGTCCTGAGGAGCTGTCAATAAGTCTTTAGTCCTTGCAGCTGCTGTTGTTGTGCTGCCTGACAAATATATTTTTCTGCGTCCACTAATAGAGCCATAGGTAGTTAAGACAATGTAGAACATCTTCTGATTTTTAACATTTTAAAAATATATTTGCAATGTAGTCTGAGAGATAACAACGGCTCAAATGCTCCCTTCGAAATTTTGTCTGCGTCAACTTGGCATATTTGCTTATAACTAAGAGGTGGCTGCATTGTTCCAACATAATAATAGTTTGGGCACCTGAGGAGAAATGTAGATGCCCCACTTAGGTGGTGTGAGCGCTTGACAGTGTCGGGGCCAAAAGAGGTAGAGGTAGGTAGAAGTATTGGGGGGAAGGAGCACGTGAGGAGGAAGAGTGTTGATGCCGAAAGTTGGAGGTGTAAGTGCTTGGCCGTGGCGGGCGTTAGGAGAGGTAGAGGCAGGCTGAAAAAGTATTGCAAGGAAAGGATTAAACAAGACTTGATTCATCTTGACCTTACCGAGGACATGGTCTTTAATAGGAAAGTTTGGAGGTCGCGTATCAGGGTAAAAAGGTTAGTTGGTGGTTGAACGTTTTTTCGCTTCCCTTTGAGATAGGTTTGGAGGTCATTTTTGGACGCCCCGTCTTTACGGTACTATTAGCACTATGCTTGTATTTCCTTGATCTTTGATTTCATCTTTAGCTGGTGTTTTGTGTGTCGATTATTGCATTATTTCTTTTTCGTTATTGTTCTTTCTATTGTGTGTTGTGTAGCACTTTTAGGGGTTGTTTGGTAAAGTGTATAAGAATAATGTAAAATATGGTGTGTAAATAATGCTCTTATTAGTAATGTTTTATTAGTTATGCTTGTATTTTCTTATACAGTGTTTGGTTTGATGTATTAAAAATAACATGAATTAAATAATTTCTTAAAAAAAAATTACAAAAATATCCTCCATATATATGTTGGAAAGGATATGAATTTTTTTTTTTGAGGGATAATAGTGTCTTTAATCATGTTAATGCATGTATTGGATCCATTGCATTGCTAATACCATGAATTTTGAGGTATTAGTACTACACACTTTAATACACAATAGAGTGTATAACTAATGCAAACATTAATTAAATAGAGTGCAAAAGAATATCAAACAAGGTATTAGTAATACACATTAAACTAATACATGCATTAGTTTTTCAACACACTCTACCAAACAACCCCTTAATTTCGATTAGTTTGTATTGTGATTGCTCCATATTTGTGTCCCCTTTTTCAGAATGTTTATCGAAAACAACCTCTCTACCTCTACAAGGCAGCGATAAGGTCTGCATACATTCTGCCTCCTGAGACCCCACTTGTGGGATTACATTGGTTGTTGAATAGAACTGCCTGATAAGAATGGAACTTTTATGACTCCCATTCCATTGTTGGCTCGTGAAAGTTTGAAATATAATTGAACATTTGAGCCCAATTTTTGAAATCATATGAGATGAAGTTGAAATTTTTTTTTGGACATACAAGTTGGGATTTTAAGTTGTAATTTTTTCTTATAAAAAAAAGAATTTTATAAGTTGTGAAAATTGCCATAATTTTTTTATACTATCTTAGTAAATAAGCAAAAGTATAATACACTATCACAAATCTATTTTAAAAAGAATACAATGTCTATTGATCAGATGATAAATTTGGTGAATAATAAATGATAAAGTAGGAGTTGATTTGAAGTAATAATAAATTTTATAGGCATTTGACCATGAAAAAAAAAATTGAAGTTGGAGTCTGATTTGTGTTTGGTCATATCTCTTTAGAGAGATTTTGAACTATAAAGGTGAAGTTGAAATTAAAAAAAAAAGTGAGACTTGTTTTCACTTTTTCAAATCAAACTTCAAGTTGCGTGTGTAGTTTTTATGGTCAAATTGTCACGTCCCAAAATAATCCCTAAGCGTGACTGGCACCCGCGCATAACACATGTCGGGAGAACCATCCTTTCATACACGTTACTAGTTAATAAGCACTAAGATAAGATATGGGCAACTCTAATGCATCAATAAAGAATGAATAATAATCCAAAAAAAAAATTATAATCAAACTAATAGTTCATCAATCACTCAAGAACTAATTCTTTAGCCCAAATCTCACGCTAAATCCATGAAGCATCTAAAAAAGAGTTACATGAATTCAAATTTTGAGCATGCTGATAAGGAAAGCAAGGCTAAAAATCGAAAATGAACACTAAAAAAAACAAAAATCAGCAACTAGAGAAAGGGAAATGAAGTAGAAGAACACAAATAGAAGATTCAAAAGAAAAAGGATAAATAATGAGACATTTACCAACACTAATAAGAAGAACTAAAGTGTATATCAAATACTTAAACACAAATCACCAACGTTGATTACACCTCATTCTTAGGTAGACACAAAGGAAGTCACCTTCCCCACGCACCAACCTTTCTT
>NC_061112.1:118627325-118670334 GCF_002878395.1 Capsicum annuum | reverse complement strand
TCCCATTTTTCATGAGGGTCCTGAACAAAAAGTAAAATCCCATTTTTCAGGAGGGTCTTAGATAGAAAGTAAAATCTAATTTTTCAGGAGGGTCCTGAACAGAAAGTAAAATCCCATTTTTCAGGAGGGTCCTGAACATAAAGTAAAATCCTATTTTCCAGAAGGGTCCTAGACAGAAAGTAAAATCCCATTTTTTAGGAGGTTCCTGAACATAAAATAAAATCTCATTTTTCAGGAGGGTCCTGAATAGAAAGTAAAATCTCATTTTTTCAGGAGGGTCCTGAACAGAAAGTAAAATCTCATTTTTTAGGAGGGTCTTGAATATAAAGTAAAAATCCCACGGATGTGCATTTCCAATGGTAGCTGAATTAAGTGAAGCAAATTTTCCCTTGTTTCAACAAAGAAAATTTGTCAGTTAAAAACTTAGTGGTGGCTTGCGGTACTTGGCTGTCCCGACACCTACTCCAACTGTTGTTTCTTTCACCTTTGTTTCAGATCGTTTGCTTTTGCCCCTGTATTGTCACGTCATTGACCGAGTCCAGATTGGGGGAATGAGTTCTGACTCAAACAATGAATTTCCATTTTATCATGCCTCTGAGATGCACCCTTTTAAAAATCTAAATACTCCCACGAATCCAGTAGCCTGTCGGTTGATAGACTTTCTTTTCTTTATGTTGAATTATGATCATATTTCCTTCATGTGCTAGTCCTTGGCTTTTCTTATATAATTGGAAAGACTGGTAGCAAGTTTTGAAAACCTTTCTCGCTTATTTTGACACAGACTCGACTCAAAATGTAAAGAAATGATGGTGACTTTATTTTGATAAATGACATAAAAAGATAAAAATATGAATATGTAAATGAAAGAAAAGGGCAATGTCCCTTATTCAAAAAGAAAACTTATCTGAATACGGCAACCAACTCCAATGAGTATGACATGCATTTTGGATTGAGCTGCCTGATCTTCCTATCCAAAATTCCCTTTTGTTTTTGAGTTCATGCCTCTGCCGCTGAATCGCTTATTCAAACCCATTGGACTCATATATCTCATTCAGTTGACACCATCCTAAAAGACTTTCCCCAACCAATCTCTTTCCTTTTCACTTTTCTTTTGAACTCACCACCGCCTTACGGTGCCCGTGAGGGTTTTCACCAGTAAGACTCTCTCATTTTTATTTCTCTTGACTCACCATCACCTTATGGTGCCCGTGAGGGTTTTTACCAATAAGACTCTCTCATTTTTATTTCTTTCCTGATTTCTTAGGCTGAGGAAGACAAGTAGCACCCCATAATGTATCATCATACCATCACAAGCTTAGCCTTAACATTATCAAAAATTGATCTAAAGGACTTTATTTGGTTGCAACTTGGCTTTTGGATAAGGTTAGAAAAAGATGGCAAGAGGCTCAAATGACACTTGAAGAGGGGGTGGGACTTACAACTTTTGGGATCTACTCAAATAACACATTAACTCATGCCCCAGTTTTTGTTGACTAGGTGGCTCTAAAATCTTTATTTGGTTGGACTGAGCCCTGAATAGGGCAACCTACGTATCTCACTCCCAAGAGAGGAGAATCAGGTCGCACGTAGTTCCATCAGCTTATTTTTGTTTTGATTTGAATTTTTTTTTTCTTTTTTGAACTCTTTCTTTTATTCTTATTTTTCTGACATTTATCTTTGACTCTATTTTGATTTCAAAAGAGGGATATGAAAGAAAAAATAAAACCTAGATCAAACGGGTAAACAAAGGATGACACAATGTTTGGATAGAAGAATAAAATGCCTTTATCATATCATTCTTCAAAAATGCAAGTACTAATTATGCAATAAAATCAACAAAGGATAGAATATCATACATAATATCTTTTGACTGCATCAGCATTGATATCCATTTCTACCATTTTGCCTTTAATATCTGTCAAATATAAGGCTTCATTGGGCAACACTTTCTTCACAATAAAGAGACCTTGCCATTTTGGGGAGAACTTGCCTTTTGCTTCAACCTGGTGAGGAAGGATACGCTTCAATACCAACTGACCAACTTCAAAATGCCTGGGTCGTACCTTTCTGTTATACGCTCGAGCCATTCTCTTCTAATACAATTGGCCATGACATACCGACGTTAGCCTTTTTTCCTCAATCAAACTCAATTATTCCAGTCGGTTTTTAACCCACTCATCATCATCAATCTCAGCTTCCACAATGACTCAAAGAGGAGATTTCAACTTCTGCAGGAATGACTGCTTCTGTCCCATACACCAATAAATATGGAGTTTCCCCTGTTGAAGTGCGAACAGTAGTGCGATAACCTAACAGAGCAAACGACAACTTCTTATGACATTGTCTAGACCCTTGTATCATTTTCCGTAGTATCTTCTTGATATTCTTATTCGTGGCTTCCACAGCACCATTGGCCTTTGGACGATATGGAGTGAAATTTTGATGTGCGATCTTAAACTATTAACACACTTCTTGCATCAAATGACTATTGAGATTGGCAGCATTGTTTGTGATGATCATATTTTGAATTTCAAACCTACAAATGATTTTGGCATGAACAAAATCCACCACCATTTTCTTTGTTACTAACTTGAACGTTACTGCTTCTACCCACTTTGTAAAGTAATCAATGGCCACCAAAATGAATCTATGCCCATTTGACGCTTTCGGCTCAATCGGCCCAATCACATCCATTCCCCAAGCTATAAACGGCCATGGAGTAGACATTGTGTGCAATTCAATGGGAGGAGAATGTATCAGATCACTGTGTACCTGACATTGATGACATTTCCGCACAAAACGAATAGAATCTCGCTCCATAGTAAGCCAATAATACCCTGCTCAAAGTATCTTCTTTGACAAGATATAACCATTCATATGAGGCCCGTATACTCTGGAATAAACTTCAACCATGATTGTCGAAGCTTCTCTTGCGTAAACACACCTCAAAAGTCCCAGATCGGGGGTTCTCTTGTACAAGATTCCCCCACTTAAGAAAAATCCACTAGCCAAACGTCTAATAGTCCTCTTTTGATCACTGGTGGCATGTGTTGGTATTTTCCTGACTGAATGTATCGCTTGATATAAAAAAATCAAGGTTCTCCATCAATCTCTTCTTCAATCATATTACAGTAAGCATGCTGATCACGACTCTGTATATGCACTGGATCGATGTAGGCTTTATCAGGATGTTGGAGCATTAAAGACAGAGTGGCTAAAGCATCAGCAATCTCATTATGAATCCTTGAAATATGCCTAAATTTTACTGACATAAACTGTTGACATAGCTTTTGCAAGCATTGTCGATACGGTATGAGCTTCAAATCTCGCATCTCCCAATCGCCTTTGATCTGATGGACGAGTAAATCTGAGTCCCCCAACACTAATAACTCCTGGACTCCCATATCATCAACTAGACTTAAACCAAGAATGAACGCTTCATATTCTACCATGTTATTGGTACAATAAAATTAAAGTTGTCCTGTTATCGGGAAGTGTTGCCCCTCTTCAGAGATAAGAGTTGTGTCTATTCCGACTCCTTTCATGTTGATAGCTCCATCAAAGAACAGCTTTCAACTTGGATCAACATCTATAATGACTTCATCAACACATAACACCTCTTCATTAGGAAAATATGTCTTCAACGACTCATACTCTTCATCAATGGATTCTCAGCAAGATGATCTGCCAAGGCTTGGGCTTCCATGGCTATTCGAGTCACATATACAATGTCAAACTCGGTAAGTAATATTTTTCATTTTGCCAATCGACCGATCGACATAGGCTTCTGAAAGATATACTTTAAAGGATCCATACGAGAGATGAGATAAGTAGTGTAGGACGAAAGATCATGCTTCAACTTCTGTGCTACCAAAGTTAAGGCGCAACACGTCCTTTTAAGAAGAGTATACCTGGCCTCATATGCGGTGAACTTCTTGCTAAGATAATAAATAGCCTGCTCTTTTTTGCCTGTGACATCATGTTGACCCAAGACACAACCGAAAGAATTGTCCATGACTGATAAATATAAGATCAAAGGCCTACCAGGCTCCGATGGTACCAGTACGGGCGGATTTGACAGGTATCTTTTGATTTTGTTGAGCGCTTCCTGACATTCTTTAGTCCATTCTACTAAAGTACTCTTTTTCAGCAACTTGAATATGGGCTCACAAGTGGTTGTGAGTTGAGTAATAAACCTGCTGATGTAGTTCAGTCTACCAACCAAACTCATCACCTCTGTCCTATTTTTGGGCGGGGGCAAATCCTGAATGGCTTTGATTTTTGAAAGATCCAATTCAATTCCCCGACGGCTGACTACAAACCCCAACATCTTTCCAGATGGAACTCCAAATACACATTTTGCCAGGTTGAGCTTGAGATTATACCTGTGAAGTCTATCAAAGAACTTTCTTAAATCTTTAACATGGTTGGCCTAACTTTTTAACTTAATAATCACATCATTTATGTAGACCTCGATTTCCTTATGCATCATATCATGAAACATAGTGGTCATGGCTCTCATGTATGTTGCTCCAGCATTCTTCAAGACGAATGGCATCACTCGATAACAATAGGTCCCCCATGGTGTGATAAAAAATGTATTCTCCGCATCTTCATCAGGCAACCTCATGTTTAGCACAATTGTCCAGCAAAATATGGATGTTAGGCAACAGAAAATCATCTTTTGTACATGCTCTGTTCAAATCACGGTAATCAACACATACTAGAATTTTTACATCTTTCTTTGGGACGGGAACAACATTGGATAACCATGTGGGATAACGAGCCACTTGAATTAATTTGGATTCAAGTTGTTTCATGATTTCCTCTTTGATTTTAATGCTTACATCAGTTTTAAACTTCCTCAACTTCTGTTTGACAGGAGGGAATGCAGGATCAGTTGGCAATTTATGGGCCACTAATTCAGTACTTAAACCAGGCATATCATCATAAGACCATGCAAAAACATCCTTATATCAGTTAATGCTTGAATCATTTCATCTTTTAACCATGGCAAAGCATGTACACCGATTTTAGTTTCCCTAACATCTTCTTGATTCCCTAGATTGATTGGCTCAGTTTGATTCAAATTAGGATTCGGTTTGTCTTCAAATTGTTCCAACTCTTTGCTTATTTCTTCTATTGCCTCTTCTCCATCATATTCCCTCTCTTGATTCATTACATCTTGATTAGTTTGGATTTTAAGATCAGGCTAAACATTCCGCATGCATGTCATGTCATTAGAATCAGCATAAAAAGAACTGTATAAAGAAAAAGACAAAAACAAAATATATTAGACACAAAACAAAATGGATATTGCATTTCATTAAAGGAAAAGATATGAGGTTTTAAATATAGATGCCAACATAACGTAAACAAACTAAAATTTGAATTACAATCCTGGAATAACTCGGATAAACAGAAAGAAAAATAAAACAAACTACCAAAACTCCCTCATAACGGGGAGAGGAGTGGCTTCCCAATTGTTGAGCCGAACAACTGGACCTATGAATTGCACGTCTGCCTTATTGGTACCCTCTCCTGTTTCGACCATATCAACCTCAATAAGAAGATTCTGGAAGTTATCAACCAATTCAGCTTCAAATTCCACATGCTTCGGGATACCGCTCTTAAAAAATAATTCACTGAGTAGTGTCATTGGGTGAGGGAGTGACCATGTTTCCTTTTTCCTTCCCCTGGCTTTTTTCAGATCTTCAATAGTGGGCTCAAATCCCAGACCAAAAGTGCATATGTTCTCACTTAGACATATAGGACGAACTATACCGTGCAGAGATGCTCCCAAACCCCTTCCTGGCTCAAATCCATAGTTCAAAAGTTCACTCACCATTATGATAGAAGAGGAAGACAATTGTGGTCCCGATATAACCTGCCCTTCAAGGATACGATTTATCGACACTGTATCAAAAATTTGATAGACAAATGTCTCCTCTACGTTATTTGCTTCAATAAGAGACAAGGGAGAATCTTCGCAGGCGGACAAATATCCTTCACCGTGAATAACCACTTCTTACCTGTCATGCTCAAACTTAATTATCTGGTTCAGTGTAGATGCAACCGCCCTGGCCTTGTGGATCTACGGCCTTCCCAACAACAGGTTGTAAGAGGAGTATACATTCAATACTTGAAACTCTATGGTGAACGCAACAGGACCTATGATCAACATTGGTTCTATTTCGCTAATGGAGTTTAATTTTGCACCATCGAAAGCCCTGACAAATACATTGTTGGGCCTGATTCTCTCAGCACCAATATTCAACTTTTTCAAAGTAGAAATAGGACAGATATTTGTACCTAAACCTCCGTCAATCATAACATGAGTGACGTAGAAATCTTCATACTTCGCTATAATGTAAAGGCCCCGGTTATGCCCTGTACCTTCAACAGGCAATTCATCTTCAGAGAAGCTGATTTGATTGACCTTAAAGATTTTTCCAACCATTTTCTCAAGCTAATTTATTGTAATTTCCCTAGGAACATATGCTTTATTTAATACGTTCAGTATAATATCACGATGTTCCTTGGAGTGCAACAATAAAGATAAGAGGGAAATTTGAGCAGGGGTTTTCTTCACCTGACCATTATTGAATTCTCTGGCAACTTCATCTTTTTCAGAAATTCTTCGGCTTCTTCTTCAGTGATGGGATTTTTAATAGATGAAGGTCCACTCACCACTGGCTTGGATTTCCTTAAGCTTTCAGGCATGTAGCATCTCCCTGACCGAGTCAAACCCCCTACCTCATCTACATCTTCCACTACTTCCTTTCCTTGATAGGTCATCATAGTCCGCTTATAGTTCCAAGGAACCCTTTTTGTGTCAACTATCTGAGGTTGGGTCACCGGTTGGAGGATAATAGGCACTGTCAGTGCTCCTTTCACCGTCAGGATGGGCTTACCCGGAGCTCCTACCACCGTCAACTTAAGCTTATCCTGACTTGAATCAACATCTCTTCTGGCACCTTGCACAGTGATCAGCGGTTTCTTTGCACTTTCTAGGGCTTTATCTTCTCTTATTCGTTCCTGATTCAATGACATTGCTTTCAAAGACTATGCTACATTCACCGATTTTTCCTCATTGGCCTGTATCTTGACAATAGGCTTGACGATTATTTCCTATCATATATCAATTCTAACATATTGGTTTCAGCATGGGTTGGCAGCAGATTCTGGTTAATGTTTGGAGCCTCCATGGCCTGGACCAGCATCTAATTTGTGTCAATTAAATCTTGGACAACTCTCTTTAAATACTAGCATTTCTCGATATCATGGCCTGGCATATCAGAAAAGTACGCACACCTTAAAGAATAATCGAGATTCCTAAGGGGTGGATTTGTAAGCCTTTCTTGAATTGGGCTTAAGACTTTCATCTTTCTCAGCCTATCAAACAAGCTAGCATATGACTTCCCAAGAGGTGTGAACTGATTTTTGACCGCCTTCTCTTTCTTGTACTCGGGCCTGGGTTGGAAACCGGGTCTGGAGTGGTTTTGGTAATTTAGCAGAGCTGATGGGTGATTTTGTGGATCTTACGTGCACCATTGCAGGTAAGAAGGGGTTTGGGCATATGGCTGGGAGCTATATACTAGGTACCGGAGTGGTGGAATAGAGTATAATAGGTTTTGTGGAGGGTAGTAATGGGCGGGAGGAATAAATGAAGCTTGGGCGCAGACTTGGGCTTGGGATTGGGGATAGGGGCGAGGCGGTCTTTTGGGATAGGAATGGGTTCCAGCTATGACAATCACCACGTCCTCTTTCTTCTTTTTACCTACGAATGCGCCAGATCCACTTTTAATCACCTATGTGGTGGCTTTCAACGCGACAAAACTTATTATTCGGCCAGTCTTGATTCCGTCCTCTATAATCTCTCCCATTTTGAGGACTTCAATAAAAGACTTTCCCATCGCCGAAAGTAAATGCTGAAAATAAGTCTCATCCTGTGCCTGAATGAAGACCTCTACCAACTTACTTTCCTTCATCGGAGGCTTTACCCTGGCGGCCTGTTCATGCCACCTTATAGCGTATTCCCTAAAACCTTTAGTACTTTTCTTCTTCATGTTGACCAAGGATTTTTCATCCGAAATCAGGTCAACGTTATACTGAAAATGTTGCACAAACTCAGAAGCTAAGTCATCCCAGCTGTTCCACTTGTCGATATCTTGATCGACAAACCATTCTGAAGCCAGATCAGAAAGACTCTCGCCAAAAAAAGCATAATTAACTCTTCTCTTCCCCCTGCAGCCCTCAATTGGTTGCAATAACGTGTCAAGTGTGCTACAGGATCACCGTTCCCAGCATACTTCTCAAACTTGGGCATTTTAAAACCTAGGGGAAAATTGACGTCTGGAAACATACAAAGATCTTTATAGAAAACACTCTTATAACCTCCGATTCCCTGCAAATTCCTCATAGCCTGTTCCAAACTTTTCAATGTCCGTGTTATGACCTCCTGTTCCTCTGTTGCCATAGGTTTTTTCGTTTCAAATGGAAATGCAGGTGGCTGAGTGTACCCATACGGTTCATTCATTCTTAAAGTAGGATCTGGGGCATAATACTGACTATCTGGAACCTTCAATACTGGCTCACTGGTAGAACGAGGAAGCCCCATTGTCGGACGCATAGCATATGTGGGAGCTTCAAGTGGTGGCGAAGCCATGAACACCGACGTAATCGGTGGCACCGACTGAGTAGCGGGTCTTGGTTGGGGAGCTGCCAAGGGCACATTAGAAGTTCCAGGATAATAATATCGCAGAGTGAATCCTGGCGCATGCTCAGGTGACTCCGTGGGAGCAGAGAATTACGCTTGAGAGAGCGGTGGGCAATTAGAGATATTTCCAAGACCTTCAGGAAGTGAAGGAGGAGGCATGCCACTAGCCCATGCTCGGTGCAAATCTATCAATTGTTGCCTGAGCCTTACTGCCTCATCATTACGTTCTGAACTTTCTTCCCAAAGATCTTGATCCGGGTCAATGAGCGAATTTCCAATCTCCCTGCTAGTCATGACAAGCTTTGCTTTTGATCTAGTGAAGTATGGGTGACCAGCTAGAGTGCTGCAAACCTACCACTATTATCTGAAAGAACATGCTCATCAAAGACTACATCCGCTAGGATTAGGGAACACAACAAGCATGGGAATCACATTGGTAAAATTGTCCTAGATTCATGTTCATTTCTACCAGCCTTTGAGGGTAGCAAGGTCATTTCAACATCATCCCAATTTCTATCTACACTCATTTTCTTCTTTCCTCCAATCCACACCTCTTTTCTTTCGCCCTCATTTCCCTCTTTTATATCAGTCTCTGTTCTTTCCCTTTCTTGTCTCATCATCCTTTCTTTTTTTTCTTCTCTCGCTATCTACCTTCATTTTATCATTCTTTATGGCTTTTGCTTTTTAAAAAAAAATGAAAAACAACGAAATAAAATAATTAGATCAAACCCAAAAGTAGGTTGCCTACGTATCATGCTATACATGAATCAGATCTTGCGTAGTTCGGGAAGCATATGGATAAACATCACATAATAGAAGGCTTTTTTTTTGCGAAAAAGAAAACAAACAAACAAAAGAAAGACTTAACCTCATCACATTTCGATGAAAGAAACAAACAAAACATGCAACGAATTTAGGACCGTTTTAAAAACTAAACAACAAATAAAAAATAACATTCTAGACTAAGACGACATTACTGAAAAAGACCCTAATACCAAAAACAACTTTACTCTGACTTAAAACAAATGCCACCTTACAATGACAGAAACATAAAGACTCAAATTGAATAAAGATAAGAAATGCTCTTTAAGACTGGTGCTTTGCGTGATGACCCTGGCTGAGATGGACCTGCCTGTGAAGTTCTCTTTCTCCCATTCAAGCTTTGTAGCATGTCCTGCAAAGACACCCTGATATTGGGGAAGAAGCTTCGGGCCCATATTCCTACCTCTGAGAAGTGCAATTAGAAAGATTGTCCTGACACCTTTCTACAATCTTGAGCAAATTTGCTAACTGAACTCTCAGTGTCTCCACTTTGGACCCCGCACTTTCATCCTAATGGTCGTCAACTATGCATTCTTCTTGTATTCTCCCTCTAAGCTGCGCTGGTAAGGGTTGGCTGATACCCCGACGGATAGATTAAATCCAGACCCCATATCCCTAAGTGTACCCTGGATTATCCAAACTTTCTTTGAGTGTGTCCACACCTAGCTTTGTTGCATACTTCCAAAACTGCTCGTACTTGCTCTCACCTAAGGGTTGGTCCTTAAAGTACTCAACATCCTTTAGAAGATCCACTACTAGTGGCACGTCCTACAGCCTACCCAACTGGCGTATTACCCTAGAAGGACTATATGGTCTAGTGCAATTGAGCCCTAACATAACTAAAAGGAGCTGTGTCTGACACCCAAACAAGATTATCTTTGGTCGAAGACACAGATAAGTCCACAAAATGTTATCCCCAGTTCTTGACTCAAGAAACTCAATCCAAGCGTCGACTCCCACGGGTAGCGATAATTTATCCAAACTCAACCTGAAGTCCATGACTTTCACTCGATTGGGAATACAACGATAAACCACGTCTAGTCTAACTAAAGAAGGGCCATGCAAATGCTCCATCATCCATAATTGTAATATAAGGTTACTGCCCTAAAAAAATCTCATCCCCCCTTTACTTCGGTTAAAGCCTTATATATTTCTATTAAGATCATGGGTATGAGAGTGAACCTGCCCTTTTCATCAACGACCTTCCCCTTTTGATTAGTGCCCTTGTCATTTTGATCTTTATGAAATAGAGCGATAACCACAGATTGCAAACGGGTATTAATACGTCTTTCTTCTAGTGGAAACACTAAATTACCTAACAAGCGAGGGTGAAGACTTCAAGACGCTTTCTCTCCCACTTCTCCTTAGTCATATGAAATTCATCCCAAAAGCAATCAAAACCTTTCGAGGACCTAAATCTAGCGAATAGAAAGTCTAAAGAAATCCATGATTGATTCAGACAACCCAAATGTCCGTTGTTACTCTTCAAACCACACCCTTGTAGAAACCTATTGCCCGAGTGATTCCGAGCTCGGATCATACTTTTGTCAATATAAGGAAAATGAAGCAGACCAGATAATTCTGCCAACGTAGGCGTCATTTCACACTTTCCAAACCTAAACACCAAATTACTAGGATCCCAAAGGGTAAGCACAGCATCTATTAGGTCTGGACGGGGTGGGACATGCAGAAGTTCTATAAGATCACCTAATATCTTAAATAGCTCTTGCTGGTCAGCGTAGTTGAACGTGCTCCACCACTTTATTAACTTTTTGGGCACTTTGGAAACCATCAAGACTCTAAACCCTGTAGGCTTCATCCTGTAATAACAAGCCAAACTTACAACTCAAAAATTCAAAACAAGACAAGGAATTCCCTACCCTTGGGATTTTATCTTAGAAAAAATATCGTGTGACATAGAGGGACAGACCGACATATAACTCAAAACCACCGAACAGTACCGCCGAATGAAATCAGCCTACTTAGCAAGAATTAGTTGACAACACTAGATTATGAGAAGGAAAACCCAGGCTAAGACTAAGACAAAGGCCAAAAATAAAAATTAAAATTACCAGACCTACCGAGGGTTGCCTACGTATCCCGCCCCGAGGGACGGGAATCAGGTACGCGTAGTTCATCCAGATTGGACAATTAATGATTAAATAACAAGCTAGACCCTGACTTAAGAGATATGACCAAAGACAGACGATGAACCATGTTAATAAAATCTTTTGAGTTTTCATTTTGATACTTCACAGAAAAAATGACATCAACAACTATGAAAGAAAAATCTTTTTGATATTTTAGTTATACAAAATGTAAAAAATATCTAACACCTTTTTTTTTTGCATTTTTCTTTTATAAACACATCCTATGAATGAAAAGAAAAAAAATCGTTTTGAAGTATTCGAATTTTGAATGCATGCTAAACGAGACAAAGGAAAATCTTTTTGATGTTTTTGAGAAAATGAGTGCGAAAGGTAAAAAAGTCCTTTTGAATTTTGGAATTGTGAAAAATAACAGCCATAAAAAATCTAAAAACTACGAAACTCTTTTTTTTCTTGTTTTTTTTTCTCTCTTTTTTTTCATTACCCAGACACTTTACTTCGAACGCATGTTTTTCCCAAATCAGTCCGTCAAATGACCACGTTATCCTCAAAGATACAACATTTAGCACGTAGGGATGCTTTAGAGGTGACTCTCCTACAAAGTACCAAGTAGGCCCCACTAGGTCTCAATATGATGCACATAAGCATGACCTAAAGGTTGACCTACATTGGGGTTCACTAACAAGGATGTTCGGGGGAGCGTATGGTCGATAGTGGCTGCGAAAGCTTTCCATCTACTCCATAACACCGATGGATCCCCCCCTAAAATAAGGGTGACTCAACTAGAGGTCGTGTACGACACGTGTACTACGGACTTGTTGCAGAAAGAAGGCAGGAGGATAGACACATGATGCCAGATATAAAAGTGGTAACACATAGGATAAATAGTGTACACAAAGAGCACAAAAACACTCCATAATTATAAAACAATAACACAAAACAACACAAAAAAAATGTTTATACACCTATAGTGCCAAACAAAGACGATACGACTCCAAAATAAGCTCGAATTCTGAACAGGTCCCCAGCAGAGTCGCCAGAGCTATCACACCCCTTTTTTTCACTGCAAAAAGATATGGTTTAAGGTTCGAAAGGATTTTGATTTATTGAGTCACAAAAGATTGAAAATTTATTTCGAAAAGGGATTACTTACATTTTTATTCAGAGTCGCCACTTGACATAAACTCGGTGTGTCAAGTCACCTTTTAAAATCCTTTTCAAACCCATTTGACTCTTTGAAACTGGTTTCCAAACAGAGATTCCGGCTAAGAAATTCTGTTGACCGAGGGAAAGGTGTTAGGCACCCCTCGATCCCGTGGTTTCACCACGGTCGCTTGGTGGAACATATCGGCTAATTCGACACTAAAAGTGTATAAACCACACAAAACACGTAAAATAATCAAACAAACAAATGAAACAAAAACAAATCAAAAGCACCGCGTCCAATCTAATTTATACAATCCAAAATAAAAAAATACAAAAATAAATCCTATCTAACTTACACTAATCCTAACTACGCTCCCGTGCTTTACCCGAATCCTCGGGCCTTCATCACGATTCGCCTTCGCCAACAAGCTACGTCGGGGCATTCCCCGGTGAATAAATACAATGTGTCTTGGTGCATTCCCCAGCTAAATAAATACATTTTCAAATGCGAGAAAAGGAAAAAAATCACTCAAACACAAATATTTACACATTTGGTGATTAGAATCCTATGAGTTGCCTACCCCAAAATCTAGAATTTTCCTATCGATTTAACGACCTAATAATGCTACTATCGTATTCAACAATATTCATTCTTAAAATAAATTAAACCAAAGTCTTAATCAATCCAAATTTATCCTCTTATAAATTTCTCAATTCCGCCCCAAAATTTCATTCTAAACACAGACGGAATATCAACAATCCACCATGCAATTCATAATCATAAAAATCAAACCCCAAATCAAAATAAGCAACAATTCACACCATCATTCGCGTAGAAATCACAAAAAAATTATGAAGAAAGAGACGAAAATTGGACCTTATAAGAAACTTTCAAAATCGATGTATTATTCCGATTAAGCCCAATAAAACCCGCATCCGAAACCTCGAGGAATGTCAAACCTCGACTCCCAAATCATTTTGAAACGTGACAGCACCGAAACTTAACTCTAACAGAAAACCAAGAATGTGCGTGAACACCAAAAACAGAACTTGCGAAGAAAAGATCCAAAGCACTATGTACAGTTTTCGGGGAGTCCCTACCGGAATCAACCTGAGAACGAACCGACCAGTTTCTAGTTCCAGCGAACCTCAGTGTGTTTTGACGTTCTCCGGCGATGCATTCACCGGAGTAGTGACCAAACGGGATCACCCTTTTTGATTCTCACCTCTGGTTAACCTCAAACTCTCGGTTTTACTCTAATTTTTCAATTTCTGTGCGTACGGTGTTCAATGGAGCAGAACGTCGCTCAAATCTGTGTGTATATGTGCTTCAATGAAAAATGAAGAAGTGGAGCTATCGGTATAGGTTCTGTGAGAGAGAAAAAATGGAGAAGAAGAAGCATGTTCTCAATGTTTTTGTGTGTATATGTATTTTCGTGTATCAGTGAGGTCGAGTAGTACGAAAAAATGGAGGATCCTTTTCTATACCCTGTCCATGAAAATCCCTCCTAATGATTGAAGAAAAAGACTTTTATCCCTCCCCCCAAAAAAGCCAAAATACACGTAGGCCCCTCTTTTTATTATTTTTCTCAAAACCAAATTGGATCCCTTTTTTCCTTCCCCTTCCTGAATTGGAAAGACCAAAACAATAATTAAAGTGGCTCCTTTTTTCTTGTCCTTTCTTTTCTACTTTTATTTTTGTATATATATCCCCTTCATATGCTAAAAGTAACGTATAAACCAAGAAAAAGGTAGGGGGGGGGTATATGGGTAGGGGTGAGGGTAGGTTGTTAGGATGAGGTGTAAAGTTTGTTAGGATAGGATAAAATTTGTTAGGGTTTGTTTAAAGTTGTTATTTTTTGTATTTTGTGGAGGGATAATTACCTGATTGAGGGTACACGGTAGAATAAGGTAAAAATGAATAAAAATGATATCGGAAAGGGACAAAATTAGGTGTCTTCAATGCTAAGCTAAAAGTAACTTCTTAACAAAGGCAATATTTGGAAAACCAGAAATGTAGCAAAATAAGGAACATCTAAAGAATTGCAAATGAAGTTCATAATTGAACTGATTACAAGGTCACTACTAGCAAACTAACAAATGCAACAAGGCCAAGCCGCCACAGTCATTCCATAATGATACTATATCAGTTGAGAAATTATTAATTCTCACAAACTATGCTGCACAAGCTTTCAAAATAGTATCACTTGGATTTAAGCTATGTAACTAGTCAAAAGCAAAACACATAGAGACCCGAATATAAGGCTAGTCACGAAGACTACTTTTTTCAAAAGGGGTATTCCAATACCAGTCCATCAACAGCTCCATCACAGTACGCGTGTACTGTATTTGAGGGTGTACACCAGTCTTCTCTTCAGAATCCAACACAATTGAAGGATTGGTTTCCATCAAGCAACACTGGACTCTCAGTGTATTCGTCCAAAAAAAATGAATCTTTCCCACCATGGATACCAAGATCCTTAAATTCCTTTCTCTCGGGATCATATGACGGAAGATGTCCAACACACTTCCCTATTAGAAACTCCCCATTTCTCCCGAAATCAATAGCAAGTGAAATCCCATTTCCTAGAACCAAGACAAATTTCTTAGTACACGACTCCATTTCACCATAATGGTTCATACCAAAAACAACACAACGATCACAAAATTCATCTTTATCGCGATCCTTTGTATACCAAATGACAAAAAATTGATCCCTACGCAAGGTTACAGACAAATCCAATGGAGAAACATGAGTTACCCTTTTAGGCAACCCCATTTCACTAAATCTCTCATCACCTAAATAAAAAAACAAACAACCTATTCTCAAAATCCCCACCTTCATTCTTAATATACGAAACCCAATGAATAGCCCCATTCAGATAAACACAACTATAGAGATACTCAATAATTCTACAATGAATTTCCTTCATAAATGTTTTCCATAACCAGTACTTAAACTTTATACCTCTACATAAGGAGGAAATACTATATAAGCACCATTACCATCCTGCAAATACGCAATCCTCACCACTTTAAATTCACTATTATTCTCATCAAACCCAAAACCAAGACAAAACATGTAAGGCTCATATGGACCAAAGTGAACACGAGACTTAGGGAGGATGATACTTTTGCGAATAGCGGGGTTCCAGAGAATGGCAGTATCCATGTACCCAAATAGATCATCAGAGAGACAAAACAAACTATTACAAAAACCCACAAGTCTAAAATGGTTTCCAGAGTCAGTCTTGAAGGGAAAGTTGAGTTCGTTAACAAGAATGAGGTTATCGATTTTCGAAGGGTAAAGATAAACAGAGTACTTTTCTTGTTTCTTGGGTCTAGTGGAGAGGCGGAGGAGGAGGAATAGTGGAGTAGAAGTAGCAGTAGCGTTAATGTCACTATCATGCTCATAATTAATATACTTAAGAGTATGTATTTCCATACCAGGTTCACACCTATGACATCGCCATCACAACATTAGTGACTATAGCGATTTATTTTTTTTTAAGAAGAATTAAGCTTAGGACCATACACACAATATCCTTAAACTATATTTCACCACTAAACCAAATAATTTAAACATGAGTAAGGCATTACTCTTCTTACTTTCCTATAAAACTCTTTTTTGTTTCTGGTCAGACTCATAATGAAAAGTTATACCTATAATCTCAAATTTAAATAATCGCTCTTAATCAAAAATTATATCATTTGGTCATTCTTTCTCTCCACCCACACTTTTTTTTAAAACTGACAGATCTACATTATATGTAAAGTAATTTCAAGATGTAAACATATTTCATTCTCAATCAACATCAATGCACACATATTCCAGTAATCTATTCGCTCTCAATTTACATATATAATTAAAAATTTTGAAGTCCACTAGGTAATCTAGCAGAGGAGGATATGTCTATCCTAGCCTTTTGTGAAAAGGACATTTAGAAAAAATTAATCACGATTCATCTTAATGCACGAATGATGAATAAAAGAAGGAAAAACATAAAAGATGTTCGGTAACTTCAAGGTCATAAGTATGGACGTTTACATACCCATGAATAAGACTCTACCAAACACTGCTCCATGATCTAGGACCTAAAGCCCAGGCTTTGATACCAACTTGGTCACAGCCCAAAATTACCCCTAGGCGTGACTGGTACCCGCGCATAACACATGTCGGGAGAACCAACCTTTCATACACTTTACTAGTTAATAAGCACTAAGATAAGATATGGGCAACTCTAATGCATCAATAAAGAGCGAATAGTAATCCAACAAAAAATTATAATCAAACTAATAATTCATCAATCACTCAAGAACTAATTCTTTAGCTCAAATCTCACGCTAAGATCATGGAGCATCTAAAAAAGAGTTACATGACTTCAAATCTCGGGCATGCAAACCCATTAAAGAGATAAGACTAAAAATAGATAGAGCTGAAACGACAACCTCCACGAACAAAGTGAAGGCTCACAACCTACTGTTAAATGATTCAATATACTTTAACAAAATACATAATCGCAGTTCATCAAAGACCATTGATTCTACCAAGCACACGCTAGTTCCAACACATAAACTAGGTAGAAAAATGCATTTTCATATAAAGTATGTTTGAAAAGTAAGCACCAAGGCTTAAAATCTCACTTACCTCGCTAACAACACTTTCCTCAACCTCGCAACTCGTAAAATACCAGTCAAATAGCCTCCAATGGCTCCAGTCTATGCAAATATATTAATTAACAAGATCAATTATGCTAGCCGGAATCATACTCATGTTCAAAAATATTAATCTTCCATTTTGTATAGGCAATTCAAGGTGAAAATCAAGAATTCCCAACAATTACCAACAAACAGTGGCTCAATGGTACAAAACAATGATCATACTTTACTATTCCCCAAGATGCTTTAATTATCCCCAAATCAGTACGTTGCCTAGTCATCATAGCTAGAATCGTGTTGCCCCTTATTATTATCCTATCATTATTCAATCATTAAGTACTTTATATAAAAGTGGGGAAAATTTAAGGTAAGAAAATCATTCTACTTAAACAGAATGTTTATGCAAATATGTGAGGCAAATTTTTATTATAATAACTATGTCAAATTCGAGCAGCACATACCAACGAAAAGGTAATGTTGTCTGCTCCCAATCTCTCCTTTTTGTTTTGCCATTTCTTAAACTGAAACTCATTGTTAATCTATTAACTAATTCATGCTATCCATTATCTCTCGACCATACATAACAATTCTTTGACAAGAACACTACCACCATAACTCATGCTAATTTAAATTAGAACTGATTCTACATACCTGCAGTTTTCACTTAGAAATAACCTTTGCCTTCTTTGAACTCTCCAAAATCTTTGCCAATAAATTATTTTTTTTTACCAAAAATAATGAAACTAAACACCCTTATATTCTAATCCGTCATGAGTGAAGAAGAAAAAGGGTTTTGGCTTTTTGGCTGGCCCAATTTAATTCTCTTAATTGACATTAATAATTGGTTAAAATTATCAATTAACCTTTCATTTAAAAAAATATATATTGAGTTATTACACAAACATCATATTTTTATAAAATGAAAAGATTTAAAAAAAAAAAAATATTTTTATATGTTGGTGAGAGTAATGATCAAATAAAATATAAATAGTTTAGAGATTGGTAAAAGCAATCTATAAATTTTGTTCACATCTGAAATAAATGATTGGTAGTGGATTCTTCTTATAAAATATAAACTTGTGGGTTAATTTTTGTATTTGAAAATTTTCAATTATTAATTTAAATTTTTTAAAATCATGTTTTTTGGAGAATTTGTACAAAATCATGATATGAAATTATGAGATGAATTCACATGATCTGAGGAATGGTGACAGAACTGTGGGCTGTTTGAGGAATGGTGACATTGTAGCCAAGAATGAGAACGGGGTGTTGTTGTATGATCCAGTGACTAGTTCAGTTAAGGAAAACTCGAGTGTTGATAACGCTAAAAAGGGTTCATATGTGATTTTCGACTACTCAGAGAGCCTATTTCTGATCCATGCTAATAGTTAAGAAGCAAGATCCTAGACACAAGGCTCGCAAAAACCTCATAAGGTTTGGTAATTAAGCTTTGTCATACTATAGTTTAGTAAACTACTATTGTTCTTGCTTTTTTGTTGATTGTATGAACTCCCACTTTTAGATGCTGCCATTGCTGTAGAAGTTTTCTTATCTTATATGCACATGTATGCGTCATACAGGCACAACGACTCTGATGTCTTAAATTACTATGTAAACTAGCCCTATTAAATTACTTTGGTTAATTCTGTGAAATTTGTAAGATGTTTGTCCGATGCTTCTGTGTTTAAGTTCTTTCCACAACATTGATCCAAAGCTCCCAACACCTGTACTTGTGCCTTGTGGGTTGTAGCGAACTATTCCATCAAATTTTCGAACAAGTCGAGATGCATATAAGCTATTTTGTCTCTAAAATTCTTCTGAAAAATGATGTCTGTAAGTTGTGTTTTCTTGGGTATTCCTCTTATGATGGTGGGTTTGGTTAGCTCTTCTATATTTGAAGAGATATATCAACCCAGAAGGGTAAGTTCTCAGGATGAAACTGGACAAACTTTCTGGTGCTCGGTTTTCATCAAAGAGAAAGTACTAATTTTTCATAAGCTAAAAAAAAAGTAGTTTCTCCCCAAAAACACTTTTGAGAAAAATACACTTAAAAACACTTTTAAAAGTTTATCAAACACTAATTGTTGCGTGTTTTTTTTTTTTTTAAATCTCTGTTATAGATAAAATCATTCTTAATAACGGTGATATTCGTCCAAGCTTGTGTTCATCTCGACAGACTCGACTAGTTGACGAACTTCATGGAGTAGTTTCCTTCAACCCACAAGTGCATCTGGGGACTTGGATAAATGTTGTGGAAAGAAGCTAAGCGCAGCAGCAGCGCACAGGCATCTCAATCAATTTCACAGAATTAACTAGAGAGAAGTATCAATTACCCATGAAGTTGTCACGTTTTTTTTCATGGTACACCTAAACTTTGAGATATCTTAAGTACCCCCGAACTTATTGATTTAGTATGTCGCATACCCCACACGCGCGTACACGTGTAAAAAGTTGCTTATGTGTTTGTCCACGTAGATAAATATCATCCACTTCCCTCATATTTATCCTATATCAAAAAATATCCCACTTCCATTATTAATTCTCCGATTTCTCTTTTAAAAAAATGTGTTTTTGAGTTTTTACACTGCTCCGAAATAGAGAAAGGATGAATTTTCGTAGATTAAGTAAACTATTACATAAAAGAATTATGTTTTTTAATTTGTTTATTTTCTTTGTGTTACAAATATGTGATTGTGTTTTTCGGTTACTGTTTCATAGTAGTTTTTGATTACCGTTTCAATTAGGATTTTGAGGAGACTCACATGCACAAACATGTTTTCTATTATAATTCACGGAGTAAGAAATCGCAATTTAAGTTAGGGGAAAGGACATGAGTTGACAATTCACGGAGTAAGAAATCGCAATTTAAGTTAGGGGAAAGGACATGAGTTGACCATTTTAAAAAAAAAATGGCCACAATTTAAAAAGGTGGACACCTTTAGCCAGTCGGCTAAATTTATTTCCCTGTTTTAGCCATTTTCTCAATCGGCCACATGCAGTTTCTATTCGCAGTTGATACACTTTTATATCATATTGATACACTTTTATACTACATTGATACACTTTTTTAAAAAGAAAGAGGGGATCCTATACCAAATTGATACTCATTTATACCATATTGATACACTTTTATAACAAGATAGAAGGGAATCTATGCATATGCAGTATCCATATATCCAATTGATACTCTTTTATACTAGATTGATACACTTTATACCTCATTGATACACTTTTATATTACATTGATACACTTTTTAAAAAAGAAAGAGAGGATCATATACTTAATAGATACTCTTTTATACCACATTGATACACTTTATAACAAGATAGAAGGGGAATCTATGCATGCATATACAGTGTTCATATATTCATACAGTCTTTGCAAGCATATACAATAGCTATTTTTTATTAAATGCCCAGCTAAGACAAATAACAATTTTAAAAAAAAATAGAAACGGAAAGTATATTTTTACTCTATAATTTGATATCAACAAATCTTCTTTTGTTACACTTTTCTACCGCATAATCTACCTAAAAATTCTCACCCTGCTTCGAAATCCTATGTTTGATTTTGAGGTTTTTGTTGAAAATGATGGAAAAATCGAGTCCATCGAATGGAAAAGCAACCAAGAAAGTGGAGAAAGAGAATCTTTTATCTGTTTATGAATTTACTCAAAATCATTTATCATTAAAGAGAGTAGTTGTACAAATTGTTCTTGATTTCAAGTTGCAATCAAACTCTAAATTCGTTGGCCAAATCTCTACTGGAAGAAACACTTGATCGTAGAGTAAAGCAGGTGTGAAGGGTAAGGATACTGAATATAATCTGAAGAAGAAATTGCTCAAATCGCGTACAGGGAAAGGTGGTTCGGTGAGAGGTAAATTAACTTTGAAATGGAAGTTGATGAACACATGAAGTGTGTTAATGTTGATGGAAAAAATAAGAAAAAATTTGTACAAGTGTATTACCGGGAAAAAATAAGGGAAAATTTGTACAAGTGTTTGATGGTGGTATTCCACCGAACTTTTGAGGTTCAAAAATAAAAATGATACATGGCTAATGGCTATTTTGTGGGCATTTAATTGTGAGTGCTATTTTTATAGTATTATTTTAGTTTTAGGCGCTATTTTTGTCCTTTCCCCTTTGAGTTAGGGGTGTACAAAAATCGAACCGACAAAAGGTTATTGATTTATCGTTATTGGGTTAACAATTTTTTTAATGATTTTATAAAAAAAAAATTATTGGTTTATTGATTCGGTTTTGATTTTTTTTATTGGGTTATTCGGCCAACCGATAACCCAATAAGAATATACTAAATTATTATTTTACAAATATATAAGTAGGATTTTGGTTGCAACTAAGATTCAGTTTCTTTTCATATTAGTTACTACTTTTTCTATTTTATGTGTATTTTCTTATCGGTTAAATCGAAAATCGAACCGTTAAGGACTAAAAATCAATAAATCAAAAATTGATCAAAAAGTATCTTATTGGTTTGGTTATTGATTTAGCGTATTTAAAAATCAAAAACTGATAAACTAAACCGATAATATAGAAATCGAACTGAATCGATCGATGCACACCCCTAATTTAAGTAGGTAAAATAGAAGCAATTGAAATAACTTTTTTTATAAATTTTGGAAGTGATGGAGGAAGAGGGATGATAAATAGAAAGAGAAGAGATAGGGGTCATTGAAGTTTTTGAAAAATTAAAGAAAAATGAGTTTTTTCTATTTTGACCATTTGAAGATGCTAATTTGGCAAAAAATTTACTCCATCATGCGTCTGATGGAGTTTGAAATCACACATTGTGCCACGTAGGCCAAAAAAGCCACGCAACGTACTAAATCAATAAGTTCGGAGGTACTTAAGACAACTCAAAGTTCAGATATACTATGAATAAAACGTGACAACTTCAGGGGGCAATTGATACTTCTCTCAATTAACTAAAGTAATCTAATAGCGCT
This sequence comes from Capsicum annuum, assembly GCF_002878395.1. Classification (NCBI taxonomy): domain Eukaryota; kingdom Viridiplantae; phylum Streptophyta; class Magnoliopsida; order Solanales; family Solanaceae; genus Capsicum; species Capsicum annuum. The sequence continues at coordinate 118,647,912 of NC_061112.1, read as the reverse complement.
AGGTTAAAAATAGCTAGTTGAAATATATTTACCATAGCATCACCCTTACATGATGTCCTAGTTATCCTCTTTCAAGATAATACCCATATCGGTAAACCACGATTTCTAGCAATGAGCCCTTACACCCAAATGCCTTCTACGAGTAACCAGCTAGCTCTCTTAAGCCTAATTTTTAGTTCTTTAAAACCATGCTTCATACTTTCAAAACATTCAACATTTATTTTATTAAGGGAACGTTATCACCAGGCATCGTCATACCCCGACTCGCAAGTCATTCATATTCATCATAACATATCTGTAGACCTTTTCACTTATCATTATATTAATGACCACTCAAAGTCTTTAAACTTCATGTGAGAAAGAGTTTGAGTTTACAGCAAAAACACACTCCTCTCAATAGTACTATCATAAGGTGTCCAAACATAATTGCATTACTCAAAACCCATGGAAATTGTTAATTTGATACTATGAACGTTTACATGTCATAAACAGTATCAATCCATGATCGGCAGAAAAGAAGTCACTCTCTAATTTTTCTTTAAGGAAATTCATGCATTTAAACAACCCACCACATTTGAAATCAAAGTTGTCATAATGAGAGAGGGAGTTTTGTCATTCATGCTCTCAATCAAACTTTACAACACAAACGAAAAACATATATATACACATATATTTATAGTTCAATTCCATGAAAAGTGGTTCAAGACAAACATTCACTTTCATCAAAACGATTCCATGATACATACTTTTCGAAACAATATCAAAAACCCTTCTTTGTAAACATGATTATAAGTCTTTAAACTTGTTAAAAGCAATAAAACGTATTCCCATGGAGTTTACAGTAGTTCCACATACCTTAATGATAAAGAAATCACGAAAAAATTGACCCTTTAAGCTTGAATATCCAAACCCTAAGTTGTTTTTCTCCTCTTGTATTTTGGAAGATGAACTAGGGATTTGATAGTGCTAAAACATATTCAGGGGCTTTAATTTCGTGTAAATATATTTAGGGACGGTTATTGAATGTAAAAAGTCTTTGTTGCCCTTGAAATAACTCAAAAATAGAGCCTTACGTCGCTAAACCTCGGCTGGGACATGCCCCATCGCCTAAGGCAAGGCTGGGCGTCACATGCCCATCACACAGCCTGGACAGTGCCTCATTCAAACACTCATAACTTTTTATTCAGGACTTGGATTGAAGAACGGTCGGTGGAGTTGGAAAGAAGACTCAAAGGAATTTAATTTGATATACAGTAGGCCATATGAATATTTATATCATAGGAGAAATAGTCACTGGAAGTTGACCCAAGTAAAATCGTCCACTAAAAGTCCATCGATAGAAAAGTGCTCAACTTAACTTTTGAGCTAGGAGATTCTTATGGCTCCAAGGATGCTCCCACACTAAGAAAATATTAATCATACTTATTTTTAACTAGAAACCATTGGATTTGGGTCTATATACATCAAAAATATAGTTCAACTTTAGCCCAAAAGTATGGGGTGTTACAAGACAGTAAGTAGAGAACACAATCATTTTTACGTGGGAAACACCTGGCTCAAAAGGTGTAAAAAAATAAGACATGTACCTCTACAGGATTTAACTACAACTTTACTAAATAACTCTAAGCCTCAACAACGACTGATTACAAAACTCTTGTAACCTAAAAATTATAAACTCTAATTCTAATAACTCAATAACTAGGAATTATAAACTCTAATTCCTATACCTCAATAATAAGGAATTCTAAACTCTAGTTCTAATAACTCAATAATCATCCTTGACTGTTGAACCCACTTCGAGTTATCCCAACTTAAAGTTAACTCAATGTAGTATCATTCCTAAACAATCAATCTAGGAAAGCAAAAAATTACAACTTAATAAGAACAATACATTTAAACTGACTCATGAACTGTAGAGCTTAATCATGTAAAACAGGTTCATCAATCTGTTTCTTTGTACTAGCATCACTCGAATCTTTAGTCAAAATTTGCTCAATTATGAACTTTCTTAATTTGATTGTGTTTAGCCTTTTCTCTCTCTGTATGTATGTAAGTTTCTATGAATGATACATCTTCTATTTAAACACAGCTCTCTAAAGAGTCATTCTTTATTTCAAACTCCTCCTTCAATCAGAACTCTAATTGTGTAGAGTTTTACTTCAAGTGAGACTTCTTATTCAATTCCAACTCTTGTCTCCTTAGTGTTATAGTCAAACTCCAACTCTTTAAACCAGCACATGTTTATTTCCTTGAGTTTATCAGAATTAACCACACATCCGGTTCGTGATTCTTGCACCTTTGTCTTTAATTATCAATTATTTTGCTATAAGTTCAGCTATATGATACAGTGTGTCTGTGAACCAACTTGACTGACATGTTTCATATTATGTAGCCAATCATCAAAACTGCATAATATCCAACAAATTTCCCCTTTTTGATAATGACAAACCTCTTGTCTTTGTGCATACAAACATCTTTACTTGTAGTCACTAAAGCATGAAACACTAGAGTGAAACAGGTTAGTCAATGAGTTATAAACATTGCACAACCCTTATCTTTCCTCTTTTGGAATCATTGAAAAACCATTTTAATGCAATAATATACTAGCCAAAGTGATTAGTTATGCTATTCATGGCCACTAGGACTATCACCAAAATAATCAGACAAAGACTTTAGCCAACATAGTAATGTATTAAAGAGAGCAAGGACATGAGTCAATTAATAAAAAATAATCATTCCATTAAATTGTCAGAATATATTCCACACTAAACCTAAGCTAGTACTGAACAAAGCAAAAAAATTGAGCATTAATCAAAAAAGAATATGGAATAAAAGTGGGACATGGCTAAAAATACGAATAATGAGGAGCAGATGAGGAAGGTGGAACAGGCGATATCAACTGTGTCAATTGATGAATGACTTTAATATTTTCAGCCCTCTCTCAATCAAGGTCAAGCTTCAAAGTCATGATCCTAGCCTGATGGACCTCTTATTCCACTTCATGAATGTCTTGTGCAGTTTCTAGTTCAGAAGTTTTCTGAGCTAAAGAATTTTTTTATTATTTTTCTTGCAAATGAGTGTTAGCCCTCCTTATTGAAACAGGTGGAGCAACATGATTCATCTATTCAAGAACATCCTTTGTTGTTTGAAAGTCAAACCTGAACTAAGACTGAGAACTCCTAAAAGATCTAAGCCAATTAGAAACTAAAAGGGAGAGCATGTCCCTTTTCATTCTTCAAAAACATATGTTGCATGTGATTGAAGATCAAGCTTGGTAAATCTATGGTGCAAAAACTGATATTTTGATTCAGAGAGATAAAGGAATTTTTGGTGTAGGATTAACACATTTGTGCACAGCCATTTGAAGAGAATCAAAGAAAGTTTGGTCAAATGATGGTTTGATGAGAGAGGAGGATGAGGATATATGTTTTTGACAGAGTGCAAAGATGTATTTTTTAGAGTGAATTTAGAGAGAGCATCATAAAAAAAAATCCATGTACCAATTTGTCAGCTTTATAGGACAAGTGGAGGATGAAGTGTGAGGAATTGAACAGGTGTACTCAACTGTTTCAATTTAGACAGTCTATAACTATGTCGGTGTAGAACATACCTGATAAGAAGAACTTTATGGTCTGCTTGCTTGTACTTATTTTTCTGCACAATCTAATACAAGATTAGGTTAAAAGAGTCAAAATTTGGAATTGGGACACACAACTAAATGTACAAGAGTGAATTGAATATCATTTTAGCCAATAATATTAAAAATAAAATAGTTATTCTAACTAATCATTGCAGGGAATTCATGCAATTTTAATCATCCCCAAGTCTAACTAATTTTTTTAAAATGGTATCTACTTAGTGCCAATTGTGCTTTTTTAATAAATTAAGTAATCCACATAGTCAACATCTTTAGGTCACAAGAGTGAAATTTCTTTCCTTCGAATACCATAGTCCCAAGTCATTGATTTGTTGTTCCCCTTATTAATATGTCCTCAATCTGTACAATAGTTGGACAACGTGGTACAACATAATCCTCTTATCTTCTCTGCTTCTAACTTATTATGATCTTATCTACATATTTCTCTTTCTCACAGCAAATTTACTTACCCATACATACACCCCCATTACCTTGAAATTCCCTTTACACCAATTAGTCTCTACCTATAACTTATTGGCCAATCTAAATGTTTCCATTCATAACCTATAACGGATTTCTATAACCACCATAACTATCCACTTTAGGCTCCTTCCCTATTTTGAATAGATAATAATAATAGCTAAACACTTTCTTTCATACTACCATACAATGTACAACTATTGTTACACATTAGTCTATCACTATAAAATAACAACCCATCCCTCAATCAACGGTTATACAACTAAACTAGCTTTATTGGGCAAAAATCACCCTTATTCTGACTTTTAAGCTTGTGACTCCATATCGCTAACTTCTGGACCATCTTATAGCTCATAGGTGTAATGCCCCAATTTGTTGAACCAGAATGCTACACGATGCTCATGACCCCAAAGGACCATAAGCTAACCCATAACTGAAATCTGTACTTGTACACTGCATAATACGATATAATATTGTGAAAACATGCACTGAAAGTCCATAAGGTTCAATACTGAATATGATCTGAATAATGATAATATCTGAACTAAAGTGGTATCATAATACCAAAACAAAACTGAAGTCTAAATTTGATAATACTGTAATCTTCTGAAAGTCTCTAACTATCTAAATAATCTGAATAATAAGTTGATGGGATATGTCCCCAACTAACTCCAACTGATAAGCTAATCAATGAGATAAAAGAAATCATCAAGTACTCGAAAGATGAGGACTCACTTCTACTCTGGCTGATAAAACTGGATCTACTGCTGATCTGGAGCACGTATCTCTGAACCTATGGTGTAACATAAAAAAAGCACCATAGCACGAATGCATCGGTACATATGTATCGAGTATATATGTGAGGTAGGCTAAATACAAAGGTGCACATGCATGATAATACTAACTGACTGTCTAACATGACCGTAAGAATGCATAAATACGTAACTGACATCATGATAACATAATTACTGAATTTGAACACTGATAATGTGACATATTGATACTGATATAACTAATAACATGAGTGACTGTATCTGACAGTCCTGAATCTGAAGGAACTATCTAGGTTCTATTACTGAGAATGATTGACTGTATTTGACAGTCCTGATTCTATAAAATGAAACTATGGGAATTAGTATCTAACCGACATGACCCAAAGGTGCTATAATAGCTGAGCTGGGGTCTAATCTATGCCCTGATTGGAAGGGTGTCAATACCGCGCCACTGGTAAGGATAACATGTGAGTAACCCTCATATAATAGGTAATCTAGTGAGAGCGATGGGAACCCTCATATAACAGGTTAAGCCAACTCATCTACCCTCATATAACAGGCTACGATGTCTCAACCTATGCTGGCTACAAGTTCTGGAATGCAAGGATTGCTTCTAAGAATCACACCCTCATATAATAGGTGAGTTCCCATCCTTGGGTTCGTTCGGTGCTAAATCCTACTCCCATCTAAATAGACATTGATCATGATTTAATGAACTGAACATGGACTGAATTTACTAAATTCCGTTGACTGACGAAATACTTCTGATATCTAATAACTGACTGAGTTCATAAGATCATGGAGATTTTTTCTTAAGTTATAAGACTATCTGGAGTCTAAGATTTCATAGCTTGACTGAGAGTATCATGAAAACATGACATGGCTCTAGGCACACAGCTAATATTTTGGGTACAAGTACCCCTAGGACTCGATGGAAGGAAACTGACATGACTTGATATTCTTGAATACATAATAATCACCACAATACGTTTATTGAAGCATTTCATAAACGTCTAATAAGCATAAGCTTGTACATTTATGGGGATTTCATGATATCATGCTAGCTAGGAAAATTTCCTTCATCTAGGCATTTAATCAAACATATGGCAGGCATAGTACGTGTAAACATCATGGTATAGCAATTAAACATCATGGTTCAATTCTAATTTCATCATACAAGGTTTTAGTCTTGAGATTTCGTAAATTTTTGTCTATACTAATCAACTCACATGGAATTTATCATCAAATCATGGAATAGAAATCAATTCCTCATTTATCAACATGAAAGAGAACATACAAAGCATGAAAACATGAAGAAAATCCATAACTTGTAGTTGATAAGGGATTCTTGGACTTCATGGATGAAAGGAGTCCATGGATGAATACTATGCATACCTTAGATCGTGATTTCGTGAAGATTGATGGTGAAACCTTCTTGAATTTGAATCTCCAAGAGAAACCCTAGCTTGTTCTTGAGAGAAACTTGAGAGAAACTAATATGTTTTGGGTGAAAAGTGGCTGAATCACGTGTTAAAGGTCTTACATAGGGGTAGAAAGTTGACCCTTTTAACCCTGGATACGTCATTAAATATTTAGGAAAATTTCCCGAGTTGGGACCTTGGCGCGACTCGCTACTATCGCGCCAAGCCACTGGAAATTGACAACAGGGAATCTACATGGTGGCACGACGCGAAGCTATCGCGTTGGCACCTTGTTTGAGACCTGAAAGTTCGGCGCGACACGCCACTGTCATGGAGCAACACTGAAATTGATAATTTCTATTTGAGCTATCTCCACAACGCACTGGAGGCTCAGGTCAAACACTATCACACTAAAAAGGACCTAACTCTTCGCCCGAGTGTCGGATTTGGGTGAATTATATATCGATGGAAACATTATTCAATTTCACATGTGATAGAAAGTGAAAACTATATAAATACCACGTGTATAAGGATGAATTCTTATTTCAATGAAAGTTATAACATCCTTGAGATGATTTTAAAGATAAGAAAAAAAACACAGGTATTTCAATATCTCCCCCTTGAGAACATTCATCCTCAAATGAGACTGACTGAGAGGGGAAACAATGAACTGAACATGAATTGAAAATGGATAACTGGAACATGATCTCATGAATGACATGAATGACAATCTTAACATAACATACTGAACATGCATATCTGATGCATGCGTAACTGATTCATAACTGCATAACAGAAAGTTTTGAAGAACTAAGTTTTCTCATAATAAGAATGCATGTTAGATACATAACTATATAACTGATCTGATACATGAATGCATGACTGAGTATGCGGTGGTACTTGATACCAAGATTATCATGGGAACATGAACATAATACTGAATACTAAGTTAGTGATGCACATTAATCATGAAACTGAGTAATCTTAAGGAGAACTGTTACCTTGAGCTTGATCTGAGTTGACGGGGAAGAGGTGAGGATACTTGGTACGCATATCTGCTTCTGCTTCTGCTTCCCAAGTAGCTCCCTCTACAGACTGACTTCTCCAAAGAACTTTAACTAGAGCGACTTCTTATTCCTCAATCTACGAGTTTGATAGTCTAAGATTTCGATGGGAATCTCTTTATAAGAGAGGTTCTTCTGAACATCAATGCTTGAATAGGGACTACGACTGATGGGTCACCGATGCACTTCTTGAGCAAAGAGACATGGAAGACTGGATGAATTGAGGCTAGATATAAAGGCAATTCAAGCTGATAAGCTACCTTACCTAAACGACTGAGAATCTTGAAGGGACCAACATATCGGGGACTGAGCTTTCCCTTCTTACCGAATCTCTTCACTCCCTTCATAGGAGAGATCTTTAGATAGACATGATCGCCAATCTCAAACTCGAGATCCTTTCTACAAATATTTGCATAAGACTTTTGTCGGCTCTAAGCAGCCCGAAGTCTTTCTCTGATCAACTGGACTTTTTCAAAGGCGTCGAATACTAAGTCAGGCCCTATAACTGAGGCCTCACTAACTGCGAAACAATTGATTGGATACCTATATCTCCTGCTATAGAGAGCTTTGAATGGAGCCATCTGAATACTGGAGTGATAGCTATTGTTGTATGCAAACTCAATCAAAGGCAAGTAGTCATCCCAACTACCCTTGAAATTAATTGCACACGCTCTTAGCATATATTCTAACGTCTGAATGGTCCTTTCTGCTTGACCCTCTATCTGAGGATGAAAGGTTGTACTAAGATGGACTTGGGTACTAAGACCTTTTTGGAACTCTTTCCAAAAGTGAGAGATGAACTGGGTACCTCTGTCTGAGATAATGGACAACGAAATACCCTACAATCTGACCAGCTCTTTGATGTAGAGCTTGGCATAATCCTCAGCTGAATAAGAGATATGAATTGGAAGAAAATAAGCTGATTTGGTCATTCTATCTACGATGACCCAAACTGAATCATGCTAATGACGATTTCAAGGAAAACCCATCACGAAGTCCATGTTTAAAACTTTCCACTTCCAAGTAGGAATATTGAACTTTGCATAGGACCACTAGGCTTCTGATGCTCTATCTTAACCTACTGACATCTAAAGCACTTAGCCACAAACTCTATAATATCTCTCTTTATCCCACTCCACTAATAGATCTCCCACAAGTCGCGGTATATCTTTGTGGCCCCTAGATGAATAGAGTAGCGTGCACCATGCGCTTCTGCAAGAATTCGCTGCCTTAAGTCAGCTACAGTTGGAACACATAGACAACCCTGACAACGAAGGACTCCATCTCCCCCTTGGGAGAAAACCTCTATTTTCTGATTCCACCCTCAGAAGAATCGACTAAGCAAACGCATAGTCTGGCAAGCTGGTGTACTTCTGAGCTATCTTTTTCTTGCTATCCTTAACATGAGAAATACTACCCATGGACAGTCTACTGAGAGCATCGGCCACTACGTTGGCCTTGCCCAGATGATAGAGGACGCTCATGTCATAATCTTTCAAGGGCTCTAACCACTTTCTCTAACAAAGATTGAGATCCTTTTGAGAAATGACATAATGAAGGCTCTTATGATCTGTGAAGACATCTACATGAACACCGTATAAATAATGCCTCCAAATCTTCAAGGCAAATACTATGGCTGATAACTCAATATCATGAGTAGGATAATTTTTCTCATTGGGTTTAAGCTGTCTGGAGGCGTAGGCTATAACCTTACCATGCTGCATGAAGACACAACCTAAACCCACTCTGGATCCATCACAATAAACTACGAAACCATCTGAACTATTTAGGAGAGCTAAAACTGGATCTGAGGTGAGTCGAGTCTTTAATTCTTGAAAACTCTTCTCGCAAGGATTTGACCACTGAAACTTAACTTTCTTCTGAGTCAATCTGGACATAGGGTATGCAATAGAAGAAAATCCTTCAACAAACCATCTATAATAGCCAGCCAAACCCAAGAAACTCCTAATATCTGATGGAGAGACAGGGCAAGGCCAGTTTCTTACTGCTTAGGTCTTCTAAGAATCTACTCTAATGCCATCACCGGAAATGATATGACCAAGGAATGCTACTTCCTTAGCCAAAATTTGCACTTATTAAATTTCACAAATAATTGATAATTTCTGAGAGTCTAGAGTACTATTCTGAGATGGTCTGTATGATCGCGCTAAGTGTGGAAATAGACCAAAATATCATCTATGAAGACTATAATGAACATGTCCAAGTACTGCTTGAACACACGGCTCATCAAGTCTATGAAAGTTGTTGGGGCATTGGTAAGACCAAATGACATGACTAGAAATTCGAAGTGACCATACCAAGTATGGAAAGTTGTCTTTGGGATGTCACATTCTCTAACTCTGAGTTGATGATAGCTGGATCTGAGTTCTATCTTTGAGAAATAACTGGCACCCTGAAGTTGGTCAAACAAGTCATCGATTCTGGAAAGAGAATACTTGTTCTTGACCGTAACCTTATTGAGTTGATGGTAATCTATACATATTTTGAGCGAACCGTCTTTCTTGAGCATGAATAAGACTGGTGTGCCTCACGGGGAAATATTGGGTTTGCTGAATCCCTTATTTAAGAGATTCTTCAACTATTCTTTCAGTTCTCTGAGTTCTGCTGGTGCCATTCTGTATGGCAGAATAGAGATAGGATGAGTATCTGAAAGAAGATCAATACCAAAGTCTATTTCCCTTTCGTGAGGAATTCCTGGAAGATCTTTCAGAAAGATATCTAAATATTCATTCACTACTAGGATTGATTCAAGACTAGGAGCATCGGAACTAGAATCTTTAACATGAATAAGATGATGGACACATCCCTTAGATATCATTTTCCTTTCCCAAAGGTAGGAAACAAGCTGACCCCTGAAAGCGGATACACTACCCTTCCACTCTAGGATCATTTTATTTGGAAACTAAAACTGAACTATTCTATTTCTACAGTTGACTGTGGCATAGAAGGATTAAAGCCAATCCATACCAAGAATGACATCAAAATCAGTCATCTCTAATATGACTAAGTCTGCTAAAGTAACTTTCTGAAATATCATAACTGGGCAGTTTCTGTATACCCGCTGGGCTATGATAGTTTTACCTACTGTGTAGAGACTGAAAAGGGCTCTGCTAGAATTTCGGGACTGATTTCAAAATCAACTACTATATAAGGAGTAACGAAAGACAAGGAAACTCCTAGATTTAGCAAAGTGTAAACAAGCATATGAAAGATTTGTAATGTACCAGTAACTACATCATGGGAACTTTCCTGATCCTGTCGAGTCTGAAGAGCATAGAGACAATTTAGGTGTTGCCCGCTAGTAGCACTAGAAGTGGCACCCTGCTAATTTGGGCGACCTGACTGAGCTGAGGAGCGATTCTATTGACCCTGAGGACCTGGCTGAGGACAGTCTCTGACTATATGGCCTGGCTTGCCACATCCGAAACAAATTCCACTAACCGCTCTACAAATACCTTGACGGTGCTTACCACAAGTCTGGTAAAGAGGATAGGAGCGGGCACTACTAACACTACCATGGGTCTTAGAGTCTGGTGCTCTATCTTTGTTACCCTCTCTAAACTTAGGAACTAGAGCACTGGCTGTACAAGGAGCTGGAAATAATGACTTAGGATGAAATTAAGAATGGTTTTCTCCTTCTGATTTAGGCTGAGTGAAGTAGAAACTACCTGTCTTCGCTCTCTTATTCTGCTTCTCCCTCTGCTTAATCTTTTGCTCCTCTATTTGCTGAGCATGGGTCATAAGTCTAGCTAAGGTTATGTCACTGTTCAGCAGGGTGGATCTGAACTCATTGACCACGCTGTCGTTCAAGGCTGAAATGAACTTACTCATCTTGTATCTACTATATACAACCACATGAGGGGCATACCTGTCTAATTAAGTAAACTTTAGAGAATACTCTTTCACTGTCATATTTCCCTACCTTAGGTTGATGAATTCTAGCACCTTGGTTTCCCTAAGCTCTTGGGGAAAGAATCTATCTAAGAAAGAAGTGACAAACTCTTCCCACTCTATGGGACCTGCATCATCGGACCTTTCTGACTTCCACTGTTTGAACTAAGTATGAGCCACATCCTGCAACTGGTATACAACTAGCTCAGCACTCTTAACAGTAGTCACCCAAATGATGTCTGTCACTTTATGGATCTGATCAATGAATTCCTAAGGGTTGTCATTTACCTTAGACCAGAGTAAGGTTGGAGGATTCATTCGGGTGAAGTCCCGAATCCTCACTGTGGCTGAGTTGGCCACTAGGTTGGCCGAAATAACTATTGGTCGTTCATTATGAGCAGTGACTAATTGAGCAAGAGTGGTAAATGCAATCCTGAACTCCATATGAGAAACATGATCGCCCAAAGGTTCTTCGGGATGAGGGGCTGACTGATTTCTTCTCTTAAGAGATATGTTCCTAAATAGAGAGAAGAAGTGGATTAGACTGAGAGACTGACTTGTGATTATGCTCCATGGAACGAAATAAATACTGAAAGAGGGGAAACTATTCTTAAAATATCTCATAGCCTCCTGAACATAAATGTGGTGCGCAGCACACCCATGTACAAGACTCTACTAGATGTGGCTTTCAAATTTTCTAGGACTCTATTGAACCTTAGGCTCTGATACCAAGTTTGTAATGCCCCGATTTGCTGAACAGGAATGATACAGGGTGCTCATGACCCCAAAGGACCACAAGCTAACCCATGACTGATATTTGTACCTGTACACTGCATAATATGACATAATATTATGAAAACATGCACTGAAAGGCCATAAGGTTCAATACTGAACATCATCTGAATAATGATAATATCTGAACTAAAGCGGTATCACAATACCAAAAGAAAACAGAAGTCTAAATCTGATAATACTGTAATCATCTGAAAGCCTCTAACTATCTGAATAATCTGAATAAAGAGTAGATGGAACATGTCCCCAACTAACTCCAACTAATAATTTAATTAATGAGATAAAATAAATCATTAAGTCCTCTAAGGATGAGGACTTAATTCTACTATGGCTGATGAAACCGGATCTACAGCTGATCTGGAGCACGTGTCTCTGAACCTATGGTGTGTAACATAAAAAGAAAGCACCATAGCGTGAATGCATCAGTACATATGTACCGAGTATACATGTGAGGTAGGCTAAATGCAAGGGTTCACATGCATGCTAATGCTAACTGATTGTCTAAAATGAATGTAAGAATGCATAAATACGTAACTGATATCATGATAAAATAATTATTGAATCCGAACACTGATACGTGACATACTGATACTGATACAACTGATAACATAAGTGACTGTATCTGGCAGTCCTGAATCTGAAGGAACTATCTGAGTCCCGTACTGTATCTGAGTTGATTGTGTTTGACAGTCCTAAAATCTAAAGAACTATCTGAGTTCTATTATTGAGACTGATTGTCTGTATTTGAAAGTCCTCATATAACAGGTAACTCTAGTGAGAATGGTGGGAACCCTCATATAATAGGTTAAGCCATCTCATCTACCCTCATATGAATATTGGCTACATAGTTCTAGAACGCAAAGATTGCTTCTAAGAATCACACCCTCATATAACAGGTGAGTTCCTATCCATGGGTTCACTCGGTGCTAATTCCTACTCCCATCTGAATAGACATTGATCATGATTTACTGAACTGAACATGGACTGAATTTACTAAATTTCGTTGACTGACGAAATAATTCTGATATCTGATAACTGACTGAGTTCATGAGATTATGGAGATTTTTTCCTGAGTCATAAGACTATCTGAAGTCTAAGAGTTCATAGCTTGACTGAGAGTATCGTGAAAACATGACATGGCTCTAGGCACATAGCTAATATTTCGGGTACAAGTACCCCCAAGACTCAATGGAAGGAAACTGATATGACTTGATATTCTTGAATACATAATAATCACCACAATATGTTCACTGAAGCATTTCATCAAACGTCTATTAGGCATAAGCTTGTACATTTATGGAGATTTCATGATATCATGCTAGCTAGGCAAATTTCTTTCATCTAGGCATTTAATCAAACATATGCCAGGCATAGTACATGTAAACATCATGGTATAGTAATTAAACATCATGGTTCAATTCTAATTTCATCATACAATGTTTTAGTCATGAGATTTCGTAAATATTTATCTATACTAATCAACCCACATGGAATTTATCGTCAAATCATGGAATAAAAATCAATTCCTCATTTATCAACATGAAAGAGAACATACAAAGCATGAAAACATGAAGAAAATCCATAACTTGTAGTTGAAAAAGGATTCTTGGACTTCATGGATGAAAGGAATCCATGAATGAACACTATGCATACCTTAGATCGTGATTTCGTGAAGATTAATGGTGAAACCTTCCTGAATTTGAATCCTCAATAGAAACCCTAGCTTGTTCTTGAGAGAAACTTGAGAGAAACTAATATGTTTTGGGTGAAAAGTGGCTGAATCACATGTTAAAGGGCTTATATAGGGGTAGGAAGTTGACCCTTTTAACCCTGGACACGTCATTAAATTTTCAATAAAATTTCCCGAGTTAGGCCCTTGGTGTGACGCGCCACTATTGCTGTTGCGCCAAGCCACTAGAAATTGACAACTGGGAATCTACATAGTGGCACGACGCGGCTATCGCGTTGCGTCCTTGTTTGAGACCTAAAAGTTTGGCGCGATGCGCTACTGTCGCAGAGCAACACTGTAATTGACAATTTCTATTTGAGCTATCTCCGTGATGCGCTGGAGGCTTAGGTCAAACACTGTCTCACTAAAAAGTACCTAACTCTTCGCCCGGGTGTCGGATTTGGGCAAATTATATATCAATGGAAAGCTTATTCAATTTCCCACATGATAGGAAGTGAAAATATAGAAATACCACGTGTATAAGAATGAATTCTTATTTCAAAACAATTTCTAACATCCTTGAGATGATTTTCAAGCTAAGAAAAAAAAACACGGGTATTACAATAGGTTATGACACTATCACATACTACTATTCGGGTGGAAATATTATTCCAACATTCTGCTACATCTCACTACCCTTAAGCATGACATCTGCAACAAGGGTTTTAGAAAAGGTACTAGATACACTCCATACCTAAGGGTCAAAAACAAGATTTCATCAGTATAAAGTATACACTCAAATTAATACACACTGAAGCACTAACAGACTCCTCTCAAGTCCTTGTACTATTTCATAATCTTTTATAACGCAATTAGAAAGGATCACATCATTTAGACTCTACGCTTCTACACTTGAATCAACTGGACAATGGGACCTAATTAATAAAATCAGAGTAAAGAAGGGATTTGGATAACTTTCAAATGGAAAACACAATGGCACGAGCTAGAACATAAAGATACGTGAAACATTCCTAAATGCCTAGTAGCTTCCTCCTTATAAGTGTGGCACGCTACACATCAACAAATATAAATCTACCTAATGCGATTTGTTATACACCCTGGGACCATGAACCGTGCTCTGATATAAAGTTTGTCAAGACTTGAATCGAGGCCTTGACCACGACGGGCATCCCGAACTATGAAGGTCGGGGAGCTTTTCTATTTGGAAATCATATGCATAATTCATATACTATAAAAATGTAGAAAACATAACGAAAACATGGTCATTTTATTATTTCAATAAAACCATATGTTTATAATTTTAAGAAGACCCGAATCCATCTAACACCTGTCTGCGAAATCTCTACTAACTGAAAGAAAACAACATCTATTTGAAGACCAGGACAAGGCCCCTGGTCGTACCATAACCCAAAACCAACAAAAAATATCACATAAGAGCAGGATGCCTTCCGAAACAAGGGAGGCTCACCAACTCGAAATATTTATAAATGATTTATGGCTTAGCGGGACCTCGAGACTTAGCCTCAGATTCTTGAAATATAGGGGGTCAATACAAAATGTACTAGTATGTGAAACAACCCAAAATAGCATGTTTTTATACAAAATAGGTGAGAGTATTTCATAATAACTGTGAACATAATATAAGTAAAAATACATGGGCATATTTAATAAACCTCAATTCAATTCTTGACAACCTTGACTCACTCTTTGTTATTCTCCTGAGCTAGATGGTACACCCTACAATGTGTAATTCCATGGGCTATATGGAATCCGCCCTTGACTCAATGGCCAAGCCCTAAATCCAAGTTTGCCGCAAGGATTGGAGTATCAGTAAGGAGACACGCAAGACCACAAAGCAGGCTGCCATAATCCCCAATCAAATCAACATGTCATGGCAGGACACAAGACTACAAAGCATGGCTTCTAACCATAGTCCCAGGTTGGGATGACATGAATCAAGGTACACAAGACCACACAGCATGGTGTCATAATCCCGATTCAGCAAACCACGATTTCCAGCATGAAGTCTTTCAACTCGTGCTTTCTTCGGGTAACCGACTATCTCTCTTTAAGCCCAATATTTAGCCTCTTAAAACACATGCTTCATACTTGTAAAATATTCAATAATTATTCTGTTAAGGGTATGTCATCACTAGGTATCATCATACCCTAACTTGCAAGTCACTCAAATCAAATCATAATATTTTTGTAGCCTTTTTTACATATCATCATGTTAATAACCACCCAAAGTTCTTAAACATCAAGCGAGAGAGAGTCATTCAATAGATTTTTATTTGAGTTTACATCAAAAACACTTTCCTCTCAAATAGTACAATCGTAAGGTGGCCATATCATGTTTACATTATTCAAAACTCATGAAAATTATTAATTTGACACTATAAACATTTTCCATTCAAAACACCCTCTCAACATGTCACAAACTGTATCATTCCATAATCATTAGTAAAGAATTCACCCTCTAGTTTTTCTTTAAGAAAGTTCATGCATTTAAATAATTCACAACACCTGAAATCAAAGATATTATAAAATGAGAGGGAGTTTAGTCATTCATGCTCTCAATAAACTTTACAATACAACCGAAATCATATATTCATAGTTATAGTTCAACTCTATGAAAAATGGTTCAAGACAACATATATTTTCATCAAAATAATTCCAAGATGCATACTTTTTGAAACAATATCAAAAAACCTTCTTTATAAACATGATTAGGGATATTTAAACTTGATAAAATAGTAAAACTTATGCCTATTATGTTTAGGGTAGTCCCACATACCTTAATGACGAAGAAATTGTGAAAGGATTGAACCTTTAAGGTTGAATGAGCAAACCCTAAGTTATTTTTATCATCTTGCATTTTGGAAAGATAAACTAGGGATTTGAGAGAGTTAAAACGTATTTAGGGACTTTGATTTCATGTAAGTATGTTTTGGGATGATTATTGGGTGCAAAAAGACTTTGTTGCCCTTGCATTAACTCAAAAAGGGAGTTCATACACCGTAAAAACATAGGGTAGGCGGCGCCTAACCCATGGTAAACCTTAAAGTTTGCGGCGCCTAACCCATGGCAAATCTTACAGTTTGCAGTGCCTAACCCATGGCAAACCTTAACGTTTGTGGCACCAACTCCATCGCCAAACCTTTTAATTGAAGGTAGGTGATGGCAAGGCGACACCTAGCCATTACCTAAGCTCTTTTTTACGATGACTACTTAGTTTTAAGGTCCTTAAATACTTCCAACACCTCCCACAATGTCAATACATGATCTACCATCACTACGGGGGGAGGGTGGTCATAAAGATCATTTTACAAGCATTAATAGAGTGTTACGACTATGGGGTGTTACATCTTCAAATATATTCCCACTTTAAATATGGTGAGTGAAAGGAACTTTATTTGCTTCCAGTCTTATGCCTTGATCAAGCTATATTCATGTACTAATTTTTCTTTCCTCTTTTTCCTATAACCTGCAAAACAAATTAGGGGTTAACTTTAGGCACCTAGACAAGCTTGGGTCCTTTCTTGTGATCAAATGGATGAATGAGGCTCCTTCTAGCCCATCGAGACAACAGGTTATGTGACCTATTTCTCTTACTAATTTTGAACTTCTTGTTAGCTTGTGCTAGCATGAAGTCATATCCTTTTGCTAGGCATAGCTTTTTTATTTGCTTTTTACTACAACTGGACATTCGGTGGTTGGATGTCCTAGGTTGCGATAAATATAACACAGATCTTTAGCAGAATTAGAACTTTTATAAAAGCTCAATCCAGCCTTTTCATTGTGAGTTCTTTCACCTAGATTATGAATAATTCTTGAGCAATTTATCCATCTATTAGCTCTTTCAAGATCGAGTTTCAACCTGAAAACTTCTAGACTTAGTTGACTAACCTTTTCTTTTTAACAAAAGCATTCATGTTTAATCTTAGTCAATTCTGACTCAATTTTTTCTTGTTCTCACTTTGACCTTTTTCCATTTTCAGAGAGACAATTGTAGAACTTCAGATTTGAGAGTCAGGTTTAATGAATTAAGTCTGCTAACTTGTTCCTTAAGAGTGCAATTTTCCTTTTCAACGGTGTTTTTACAACCCTCTAGATCAATATAATCAAACTTTAGGCTTACCAAAATACTGAAAATTTCATCTGTATCAGAAGTTAGTTCTTGAAAATCATCAATTAAAGCACTAATTAAAGAAACAAGTTTTCTTTTTGAAAACAAATGCAACGTCTCTTTGAATTCAAGAATACTTACCTCAGAGTTTCCACCTTCTTCTTCTATGTCTGAATCTCCAATGGCCATGAGAGCAGTTTCATCAGTTTCTTCATCATCTAATTCTGATCCCCAAGTAGCTATTATAGCATGACCCTCCTTTTCCTTTTTCTTTCCCTTCTCCTTCAGTTTTTTCAGCTCTTTGTCTTTTTCACTCAATCTCTCAGAGAGGACAATCTTTAATTTGATGATCAGTTTTGTCACATTTGTAGCATCCAGATTGATTTTTATCATTGGACCGTTTCTTGCTACCTGTTTATTTCTTGCCAGATCCTCTTTTCTTGAAAAACTTCTTGAAGTTTTTTGCAATGAAGGATACTTGTTCTTCATCGAGTTTAGATTCATCACTTTCAGATGCCCTTTTTAGATCTTCCATGTTCATCTCATAGGTCTTCAAATTACCAACTAACTCATCAAGGGACATTTTAGTGAGATTCTTAACTTCTCTTATGTCTATAACTTTGACATCCCACTTAGACTTTGGTAAGACTCTCAAGACTTTCTCTACCTGTTCCTTAGTAGATAAAACCTTTTCTAGAGATGACAACTCATTTATCAATGAAGTTAACCTAATTAACATTTCTTGTAGTGGCTCATTTATCTTCATTTTAGAAGCCTCATATTCAGTGAAAACTAATGCAATTTTGAATTTTCTCACTTGGCTAGTGCCTTCATGTGCATTCACCAATGCATCTCAAATTTATTTAGTAGTTTTGCAAGTAAACACTCTATTGTACTCGGCTAGACCAAGACTACAAACAAGAATATTTTTGGCTTTTGCATTCTTTTTTATTGCAACAAGATCTTCTGGGGTGAATTTACTTCTTATATTTTTTACTTGTTCTCCATCCACTGTCTTCATGGAAATTGTTGGTCAACCAATAATTCTGTTCCATAATTCATAGTCTTCTCCTTGAAGAAATATTTTCATCCTAGATTTTCACCAAATGAAGTAAGATCTATCAAAGAGTGGAGGTCTAGTAGTAGATTGACCTTCATTGTGATCAGTAGGCGGTGCGGAATTCATCATATTGATCTTTGCTTAGGTGCCAACTTTTTTTAAGACTGCCTGGCTCTGATACCATTTGTTAGAGTATGTCCTACTGATTACCTTATTTTAGCCTAGCTGTTGCCTATGGATGGAACGGATTGCCTGGCGTGTTTCAGTGAAAGTAGTAAAGATAGTAAGTAGAGAACACAATCGTTTTTACATGGAAAACACCCTGTTGACACCCCAATTTTTGCTCTCCTTTCCTAAAATTAACGTCTTCAGGGTTCTTGATCATTAAAGGGCACAAAATATAGTTTTTTCATCTTTTTTATAATTGTTGACAAATTATTGATAATCATCCTTACTTTAGGATTTTTATCAATATGTTGTTGTATTTTTACTTTTCATAATTTATTAATAATCCTCCTTATAATAGGATTTCTATCAATTCATTATTATTTTTAATATTTTACAATTATCTGCACAAGCATACGACATGACATCACATTTTTATAATATTTTTCATATTAAATTATATTTTTTAATAATTTCAACATTCTTTACATATTTCATAATTACAAATCAATACCTGCATTTTGTATATTTTTACGGTCCGCAAATGTTAAGTCGGATCAATTATTTTTACACAGTATAATAATTCAATGTCTTATCGCATTCGACAATGACCACACAATAATGTCTAGTCACGTCCGACAATGACTACACAATGATGTCTTGTCACATCCGACAATGACTACATATAATGTCTTGTCACATCTGACAATGACAACTCAATGACACTATCCTTTGGATAATAATTTTATCCATTGGTCAAAAAGATGAAAATCCTTTGGTCAATATCCTAAGGACCAAAAGATGTACTATTATATAAAGAGGGGACATCTCTTTATCCATTGGACAATAAGAGGTGCCCAATTTTATTATACATAGGAGTGATGGGAAGGCATTTCCACACACATTTTTATTCTTCCTCTCACTCAAAAAATTCACACATATTTTTCACCTCTTTCTCCACTCCCTCAAACATAAAATTTGTTCATCTTTTTATTTTTCTCAAAAACACATACATATACTCAAAATAAATACTTCGGCGGATGAAATTATCTTTCCGTCAGATATTTGAGGCCATCCCGTGATAAAAGACGGATTTTATTTTGTCAAAGTCATTATTTTATATCAAAAGCCAACACATGGCCGATGAAAATATCTTTCCATCGGATTTTTGAGGCCACCCCATTACAAAAGACGAACTTTATTTTCTCAAATTTATCTATTTTATGTCAAAATAAATATTCTTGGCCAATGAAATGATTACCATCGATTTTTGAGGCCTTCACAAATAAAAGACGGATATTACGTATATAAATACGTAATAAAAAATTAAATATTTAAGGCGATGACGAAATCTTAAAATTATCACGACAACACGAAGGGTTTTATGATGCACATCTTAACAAGACGATTTAGGATGGCCGATTAATCGACCAACCACTTCGTAGCCATGGCGTATCTAAAATC